>NW_025952629.1:0-67810 GCF_023119035.1 Salvia hispanica | reverse complement strand
AAGACATGGAGAGATAATCTCACAAACAGTCATGCCCATTGAAAAACAGAATTGTGAGTATCATTATAGTCTTAGATAGTCAAATTTTAGTCTTCCAATTCAAATAAAACTGTTAGTGGTTAATTATTAAAACTACCAAAGAATATCTTCATGATCAGAGTGTAAAGAAAGAAATGGGACTGGACAGGATATTGAGTGATTAAAGTCTAGAATTCGTGAAGAAATTACAGCATGGATAAAAGAGAACATGATGAAAACAAGTTAAAAACGTGTAACATCAAATATACCTTAAGCAAAAGCTTTCCAGTGCCCAACACGAAACCAGCATCGGTGTTTCCAATTCCAGTAGCAAACTGACCAAATGCTCCAGCAGTACATGTGTGAGAGTCGGTACCCAGTAGGACCTAGGAGCATAATATAATTCGTAAATTATGAGAGGGTTTGATATCATTTTAAATACAGCCTCATCTAGAACTTGGTTACTAGAGGAGGCCAGATGGGCATTAAGTCACTAATACAGAACATTTTTATATTTAACATGTATACCTCTCCAGGTCGGCAATGGCCTTCTTGGGCAAGAGCCACATGGCAGACACCTTTGTAATCAGGATTAGCCTAAAATGCCAGTTGGTCAAACTCAATTGCTTTCTCCAAAAAACATTTGACAGGATAGTTAGTAAGTGACTAGTTCCAGCAAGTAGCAAAGTAGTCATACCTTGAAATTTCCGAGATCTTTAATATCGTAGAAGTACTTAATATTTTGCTCATTACAGAAATCCCTCAAGATGTCTATATTGCGATTTGCTCGTTCATCAGTTGTGAAGATATAATGATCAGGAATGATAACTACTTTTTCACGGTCCCACACCTACAATAGCAAATAGCAAGCAACAAATAAAGTGAGATAGGCACACCATAATGTACAATAATGGTTTAGGAAAGTGTAACAAGCAGACAACAAAAAATACTTTCAGCCAGATAATATACGCCAAACTTTTCCTTTTGTTTTGAGAACAGCATACACAATAACCTCAAAAAAACATCCAAAAATATCTGTAGAAGAACATAACTTAAGTTTTTTCAAAATTGTGGACTATCATTTATCACCAAGACCCTAAACTTCAAGTGGCAGAATGGAATACAAGAAATTAAGGCAAGAAGTACCACCGAAAATTCACATTCCTAGAGCTCTAAAATAAAGTGTTTTAAGTTTTCGTGAACTAAGATCCACATACAAATTCAAGAGATAAATGATCCGAAATTTAAATATGATTCAGTTTGTACTTGCTAAGTTATATTCTTATTTTGGTGCCCAGTTGCTTCTATCAATGGCCACACAGAGACTCACTAGTCACTACCGAGAAGATGAGGACGCATACACAACCTCAACCAGCACACTTTATTCATCAAAGAGTTACAAGGTCTCAAACATGGAATGTAATACATGACCTCAAGATGTTCCAATAATAATTCTATAAAAACAAATTTCACATTTTTCTTGTTAAGATTATTCAACCAAGAAAATGCAGTTTTAATATATACCTTTGCATTTTCAATTCCTTTTTGAATATCCCAATGGAACCAGGGCCACAAACATCATGTGTCATCAAAATATCCACATTGACCCATGCATTCTCACCGGGAACCAATTGGGATTTTTCTGAAGCTCTCGCCAGTATCTTCTCAGTCATGGTCATCCCAGTCTTAACCTACAATTTTATTTTTTTCAATCCAAAACCCTCTCCATTTAATCTGAAATCTATTATAAAAATGATATAAAAAAAAAACTAAATTAATTACCGCCCTGTAGCCGATGGTTTGCGCTCAGATTGCTGAGGCGTCATTACAGAAACTATTTTCGTGGAAGCCCTTTTTGGAAAGCTGCGGGAACATGGAAATGAAGAAGGCTGGGCACAGGAAGCTGAAAATCCCAAAATTTTCTGCAAACACAGACACAAAAATGAGGGAAATTATATAAACTTGCTCGATTAACTAAACGTCCCATGAATTGGAAGAAAATAAATCCAAAAGATGCTACTTTTCAAGCACACAAACCTTGTCAACAAGGAATGAGGACGTCGGAGCTACGGCAGATGACGCCATCTTATGTTGTCGGAACAGCGAAAGTCGGTTTCAAGGAATTACACAGACACAGTATGGGGATTTCTCTTCAGTGGCGGCTGCTAGTGCTGGACACACTTATGAATTGAATGGCGGAGATGGAGAATAAGAAAAGAGGCTATAAAATCTGAATATTTGCTGCAATACTCACACCAAAATATTGTTTATATACGGAGTATACTTTTTATTTCTTACACGTACATAGTCGGTCACCATATTTTGTCATGTTTTATCGAACCCATAAAATACACATCTCTATTTTTAAGTACTACTCTACACAATTCACTTTTGGAGTAATTTTTTGTAGTAAAAACCTCTATTTCACTTTCACAATATTTCAATTACTTGTTCATTTTAATTTCTTACTTTATATATTAATAGTCGTACAATTTTTAAGATATGTTACTTTTATGAAATATAATAACCTCACTTTGTGTATTAATAGTTCTACAATTTTCAGAAATTATTAACTTTACAAGAAATGTGGACAAAAAAAAATTAGTGAAATGTGATAGACAAGTTTTACAGTTTTGGTGTCCAGTAAATTAACGATCGAATATGGAAAGTTAAAGATATTAACTCCACGTCATTATAAATATGGAATGCATAATCCAGCAACACTACCACCATATTCTCCCTTGTCCCAACTCTTTCTAATTCGGCATTAAAATATGTGTCGTTTACAACTTTGTCTATTTTTTGTGGACGGGTGTAATATTAGTTTTATAGTAAAACGCGAGGTATGAGGTAGTGGAATGCGATGTCCGCTTATTAAAAATAGTATACAAGTGGAATGAAATATTTAATGCCGGATGAACGAAAAAAGAATATGAGATATTTAATAGCGGACATAAAGATCCATTAGGATAGAGCAAAAAATATTTACTCCACATAATGGATCCCCTACCAATATTTGCAGCGTTTGTGGAGGCAGGCTGACAAGGAGCAAGTCGAGTAGGTTTATGGGAGAAGAGCAAGGAGGGCCTCTCCTTTGAGGTGCGTCGCTACGATCAGTTGGAGATGAAGAAGGCAGGATAAGGCCAAGAACAAGGAAGCACAACTCCACAAGAAGACTGAAAAGAAGAGAGCTAGTGTTGCAACGCAAAAGAGTCAAGAGATGCTCAAGTCCAACCATTAGCCTCAACTTTTTGTTTCCCACTTTTGAGTTTTTGATAAATTATGTCAACCATATATTTAATGCGAAAACTAATTCAACTGAACATATAAAGTATCTAAAAAAGACAGGATTCTTCATTCTTGGATGGTGAAGGGACCTCATGTGATGTGTGATCTCGATCCTTATTTAACTAATCCCTTAACTTTCGTTAATGCTCCTTCAACCGCCGGGATACCACATCTTTACCGAAAATGTTATGAGGCAACAAAAACAGAATCAATCTCTTTTTCTCCTTCAATCAAGATCAATCGTACAAACTAGGATAAGAAAACCCTCTTTCGCACAGAACATACAGAAACACATGATGGCCATAGTCTAACGTTAATATAGAGAATAAGACGAGTCATAACCTAGAGCAATAAGATATAATCCTGAAGGTTGTACGGTATACCATCCCTTTAGAAGTTCAAGTGGTATCAGATGCCCAATATGTTGGAAATTTGAGCATCATATATAAAGCTTCTCATTACCAAGACCATGGTTGCATCTGAACCTCAACCTTCAATCATCTCACCTCTTCCACAGGGCAGCAACTTTCCTGCAACAGAAAAGGTGTTAGAGAGTAGAGCATGAAAAATAATCTGACTGTTTAATAAATGGCCGATAAAATGAGATACGGGAAGAAAACATCTAATACAGGAAATAAGAGTTACAAAACTTGACAACCTTACAAACTTCAAATCGTGGGTCGAATAGCAAACGCTGCAGATCACTGACAGTATACAGCCTGGTCAATTTGTGGTGGGATCTGCTTGATTTCTGTTCCTAATTCTTGTTCAATCCTATACCTAAAAGATGGTACATTTTGATAAACATATTAATCTCTAATAACAATGAATTATATAAACAGTTACATAGAAAATAAGGATTGAAGTGCATACAAATTAAAACGGTCCTCATAGGTGATGAGATTCACAGCTAAGCCAAGGTGTCCAAATCTTCCGGATCGGCCAACCTTCACACAAAATGAACAAATATAGTAGGAAGCAGGCAAAAACTAACATGAAACCTTATATGGAAGTAAAAACCTCACACATACCCTGTGTAAATATGTTTCAGAATTCTTAGGAAAATCAAAGTTGATTACAACATTGACTGCCTGGATATCTATCCCTCTCGTAAACAAGTCTGCAAAATAACAAGAGGAAAAATAAAATACCAAATAAGATAGTTTAGAGCATAAATGATCATAAAGATAATATGTAATTGTGACCAAATGCCAGACCCCAAAGTAGGCCATTTCTATAGTTCTATCAATGTACAATATAAAGGCAGCATACAAAACTCAAGGTTCCAAAAGAGATTTGTTAGCAGACCCTAAAGTAAGGTCATATAGAATAAGTAAAAATGATATTTCAGCCAAAGAACACAATCACGGTTCAGAGTGAGGAGAGAATATGGTTTCTGAACAAGAGAATCGGTAAAAGAATATCAAGGGAGCAAAAATCATGAGTGTATAATTATCTATATGTGTACAAACAGTCAAACACAACATAGAGAAAGAGAGGGGGAGAGATTGGAAGACACACCATGCCCAAGCCAGATAAGAGTAAGGGCATTCACCATGCAAGTAATAAGAACAAGATAGTTTATGGTGGTTTTCTAAATTATTGATCATCATATTCCAATTTCCATACAGTCAGAACAAATATATATAGCACTACCAAGTACCGATAACTCACAAACTTCTCCACACTGTTGGTGACCTCACAGAAAAATTTAAAATGGGGTACGGGAGAAGAAAAACATCGGAGTTTCAGATAGCCCTTAAAAGAAAATATCACAATTTTTGTTACATGTAACCATGTTGCAATTAGAACATGGTGTATACCAGTGCAGACAAGATTCCTGCAGGCACCATTACGGAAGTCATGAAATACTCTGTTGCGGTGATCCTGAAGCATCTTAGCGTGAATGTAGAAGCAAGAGTAGCCAAGTTCTGTGATTTTCTTGGCAAGAAGTTCCACCCGATTCACAGAATTGCAGAAAATAATAGACTGGTTTATTTGAAGCTGCGCCAAAGAAAACAGTTATATCAAAAAAATCATCAAATATGGTGAAATCATCCCCAGAGTCCCAGACAATAATAGAACAGCTCTAATTAATTAACCTTTGAAAAAAGGGTGTTGAGGCAGTGAACTTTCTGTCTTTCTTCAACAAAAGCATAAAACTGGGTTATACCCTTTAGGGTAAGCTCATCCATAAGGTTGATGATATAGGGTTTTCTCAGGTATCGATCTTTGAAATCTTTTACTGTAACAGGAAATGTAGCTGAGAACATAAGAATCTGACGGCTTGTGGGCATAAAGCGAATCAACTGCTCGATAGAAGGTTGGAATTCTGGGGACAGAAGCTTATCAGCCTGAAGGAAATCAACAGAACAAGGGAACTTTTTAGCAATCAGTCACATTTTTCTGACAGCTTAAATGGGTTATGAGAAACAGAAAAATCAGAAATGTACAAGAAAATGATGTTCTGATGAGTGATGATTATGTTAAAAGCAAATACTAGCAGCCAGCAAAGTCGGATAAAAAGTACTTCCACCACTAATGGACAGTTTATTCTGATGTTAACTGTTTTTCAAGTATTTTCATATCTGGCCTCATCTAGACATTCTGAGATTAGCACATCACAAATGCTCAATAATGCCTTTGGCGTGGGCTACCAACCACAGACCCATTTCCAATTCCATAAAGGTATAAGAATGGAGTGATACAAGAAAGCGAGTCATAATAAGTAGTCATGCAATATCAGAGGACCAATATTTTCCACATCCTACACTCCAATAACAAAAAGAGAGGATATATTTACTTACCTCATCCATTACAAGCATGCTACACTCATTCAGAACACAGACATTCTTGTTAGCAAGATCAAGAATTCTTCCGGCGTCCCAACAAGTAAATGCACTGGCTGGTAAAGGCGCATTATGTCATCTTTTAAGCTAGTTCCACCAGTAGTAGCCATGACTTGAATTTGAAGTGCTTTCCCAGTTCTTTACAAACTTGTGAAGTTTGAAGAGCCAATTCTCTTGTTGGGACAAGAATAACAACTGCAAATGCATGTATAAGATACCGTGATCAGATTAGTTGAATAAGGAATGAGATTAGATCAATAAGTTAGCTAAATTAACCTACAATGGTATTCAATAGTAAGTTATGAATTGCATTATATAGTTACATCAACGGATATTGGCATTAACTAGTTAAATAAAACAACAACAAATGCTCACTCTAAACATGTTAATGCTAGAATTTGTCTAATCGTGTTCTTCAACTTATGCAGAACATTTACCTTAGGAGCTAGATTAACCAACGAGATCCTATCAACTACTATCGTTGACCAAGACTATCTTCACTATCCCACACTTTTATAAACCCCTACATGTTTGTTACACACAACAGAGCACCATGGTACATTGTCAAAATGCAATTGCCTCCTAACAAAATGATAAATACCAACATTTGTCATGAACTGTTACATTCTTAAGTGCCAATTTAAGAAAGCAGTTCCTATTTCTCAAAGAATATTAAGAGATTCTACAATTGCAGAAAGCTTCAAATAGGTAAACTAAACCTTGAATAGCATTTTTATCTTGATCAATCTTCTCCAAGGCAGGAATGCAAACGCTGCAGTTTTTCCAGTTCCATTTTTGCCCTAGCCAAAATATCACTTCCAGTGAGAGCAATTGGAATACTCTCTTCCTGAATCGGGATGGGCTCTCAAACCCTTCTCATATTCCCATTAGCAGTTCGCGCTTTAAAAAGTAGTCTTCAAATTCATTTCCTTTGGTAGCTGTAACATCCTAAAAGACAAAATACAGATAGAAGTCAGGCCAACAGTCACTCCAGACATGGCTTAAGATTACAAACAGCCATATTGCATAAAATGGCAAACAAATATCAACCTTTCAAGAATTTAATGTCCAATAAGAATTTAATGGAAGTGCAAAAAGAAAAACCAAGTCGTTCTAAAATAAAGACAAATTAAATGAGTCTAATTGTGGCAGTGCCCGGTATAAATTTGGGTTTAGGTTCAGACATCAAATAACATGAAAAAAGCGGTTGAAACGTCAATCCTCAAGTGCTCACTTATTCACCAACAAACACCCCTAAGATCTTTAACAGACTCTTCATTGATTGAGTTCTTCAAATCTTTATTAACATTAATTATCAACTCACATATCAAGAAAAACATCAAAAATGGTTGGAAGTTTCTTGCTTTCCTAGTAGAAGTTCTCACTTTTCTAGTAGAGAAGGAAGGGGGGTTTTTCCCTAGTGAAGATAAAGGAAATTAATTATTATCTTTTTGCTACAAGTAACAATGCAAAAAAAAATAATTCAGGATAAGAAAAAATGCCTCATCTTTTCTAACTTTTAAAGAATATCATGCTCTGAATCAGTCACCTAAACAAGACCCTTCCCTTTGAGTTCTTGCGTATATCATGATTGCTAGAGCAATTAAGCTAGCAAGGTTAAACACACATGCACCCCTGGGGAAGATTTAGTTTCTAAGCATTTATTGGAAATCAACAATGCAGAAAATACAGCTTGAATAAAAAACCAAACAAAAAATAAAAAGGCATTCCCCAAGGTATGTTTGATAAAATCCTACACATAGTTATGATTTAATTGTTTACTATAACCCTGTCAAAAAATTTAGTTAAATTGCATCAAAATTTGTTTTATGCTCAATAAGACCTTTTTATTACAACATATCAGAAAAATTCTGCGCAAATATATTTTTTTTACAATATAGTCCAAAAATTGCATTAACCACAGAAAAGACCAGAGATTTTAACTGGGGAAAACAATATCCACTTTAAGTTTGACAGTTCAACAATCCAAAAATCGGACAATGGAATGTTACCTGGTTCTGTAACGTTTTCCCGTGGTGGTAACTTTAAACTTCCTTCCCAAACTTGTGAACTGGTCAAGATAAATACTTAAGTGCCAATTATGCAAGAATAATGTTATTTAAATACAGTGGAGATAAAATGGAAAGGAAGACTGCTCAAAACTCAGCAAAAAAAGAAACGTAAGCATAAAAAAAAGCAAAAAAAACTTCCCCAAAACCCCATTGCAGGGTTAAAAAAAACAAGATTATCCCCCATGTCCTTAAAATTATAGCTAGACCATTCTATTTAAAAACTGCATACTTTCTAAATCTTGACCTAGCAATTCTAACTTTAAATGACACTCTTAGAGCACTTCGTTCCACAAAACACAGTGACTACCTGTTTATGTCCGCAAGAAAAAGAAAAAAAAAAAGAAAGATAAGTTACAGATGAATCATATATCCAAAATCTTGCAAAATCAAATAGCACAGACATTTCTGAGGCTGAAGTCAGGGTTTTACTAATTAGTTTTTTTATCAAAACTGTATCACCTCGATTCTCAAAAAACTCGATGACAAACTATCATCTGTCCTTTACCCGTTATTTCAATGATTACCCCACCCCCCGGAGAAAAATGACAGGCAAAAAATTACAATCACTTATTCGGTTAAAAATGTAGCAGTAAAGAGATATAAAAGACAAATTCACTGTAACCGAAGATATATTTCAGTATGCACCACCAAAAGCAAGAAGAGAAAAAAGAGATAAGACGATAGGAACAGGGAGATTTTAACCAATACGAAACATAGGGCAAAATGTGTAAATTAAATGTGCAAATTAATGACAATCACCTAGAATGAATGGCTTCTGACTGCACGGTCTTTTCAACCTCGTCTACAGCGGAATCGGATGGAGGCAACTGATTTCTTCGCAGCCATTGCTGCTGCTGATGATTCTGATACATTTGCTGATTCTGATTATTAGGCGCTGGACCTCTTTGCACATACTGGTGCATAGGGTTTCGTGGCTGAAAACTAGGGTTTGGTCCGGCATTCGGGTTCATTCCGCCCCTCCGCCTCTGCCGCCGCCCATTCCTGGCGGTGGGTATCTCGCTCGCGAACTCATCAAAAATAGCTGCTAAAAACTGTATTAAACTTTACAACAATGGCGAATTGAGCGATCCTGAGCGTCTATTAGTATCCAATTACACAACCTTGAAAATCTTGAGATATAGATCGAGTGATCCTACACAAATTGTTTCAGAAGCAAAATTTGGGCGAGGTTAAAGAAACAGTGATGTCTCGCGATTGAGAGGGAAGAATATGCTACAAAGATTTTCCTAAGAAAGTGAAGTTGAAAGAGAATTGAAAGCCCAGGAAATGCAACCGAGGGTGTCCGAGGAATTTCTTGCATCAGATTATTTAAAATTACTTCACCTGAAAAAACTTTTTCTATTTTAACGTTTTATTTTCATACTGCTCCATAATTCATAGGTTCATATTTTAAAAAAATTGTTAAAGAAAAGTTGATGGAAAAAAGATCGTGAAATATGGGTGCGTTTGTATATATTAATTAATTTTAAATGAAATATTAGTGGAATTAGTTAGTGGGATGTGGGAACCTAGTAATATTTGAAGCTGAGTCTAAAATAAAAAAAATGGGGCACTATTATTCGCGACGAAGAGAATAATTAGGAGTATCTCTTTTCTATAGGAGTACTAGTAATTACGTACTATCATATGGTTTATTATCTCTTATTTTGGAGGCAAATTTGCAACCATGCGTCTTTTAACCATCTTTTTTAACTATTCATAAGTTTCACTAATTAATTCTTTTCTATACATGGGTCCCACTAATTTATCTCTTCTCTTAAGTCTTAACTATTCATGGGCTACTAAGTATCAGCATATACAGAATTGACGTTGGAAGTTTTTGTCTAAAACAATAAATGACTCAACTATCTTGCGAGAAGGAGCATGTTTTGTTTATTTTAAAAATCCTAACTATTTACAATAGTAGTGATTCATATAATGTTTCGACATCCCACCTAAAATGACTTACTTTTTCTCTATTTATTTTATTTATCATTAAAAAATTATATTAACTTATATTTAATTTTTAAATATTTAATTCCATTTCCTCTATTTATTTTATTATTAAAAAATTATTTATTAACTTACACTTGATTTTTAAATATTTAATTCCATTTTATATTTGATTAGTTCATCTTTTAGAATTTAGGGAAAAAAAAAAGTTCTTTAATGATATTTTACATTTTTAGTAAATGTGCAAATCTCATTTTTCGATTATCATATTTGTAGTTCAAATATGTTACTGTATAAATATTTTATTCTCATTGCATATCTATGGTGTAATATTATTTATTACTATATTATTAAAAAAACATATTAATTTATATTTCATTTTTAAATATTTAATTCAATTTCCTCTATTTTTAGGTTATGGATATGCCGTCTATGGTCTATCAAGAAGCTACCTTATGGACCTTTAAAAAATATATGAGGATTTTATGATTTTGGTTTTAGAGATTATGTTTGAATTATTGCATCTCACATATTTAAATTAAGATCGGACCAGTCTCGGTCCAACATGGACGGACAGTAAAAATAGACGTTCAACATCTTTATAGTTGGTTTTGTCCAAATTAAATTGTTAAGTGCAATTATTAGCGTCCAAATTATCTCCTTAATTTTTAGTAGCAAAATGGTGAGATTAAAATATATAAAACTTAATTAAAACAAAAAATGCAAAGCAAAACAATACAATCCACGACTTAATATTTCGGAAAAAAAAAAACAGAAACGTCTATCACACTCGCCCCCTCACTTGGACAAAACCCTAATTCTTCCCAAAGGCGAACGAGCCACAACAAGCCGACAAGTCCTAGTTATGGACGATGGCGCACGAGCCACAACAACGGTGCACGGCGTAGGCGATGAATCCATATTGTCATCTTCTTCAATATAATTGGCTCGATTTATTCGTACCACTTGAAAAAATGCACTCTTTTATCTCACAAACAAAGTAGAGCTTCTCACTTATAGGTTTGGCATGGCTTTTGATGATTCGAGTGAAGCAAGTTTCTTGCAATTGCAAGACTCGTATCGAAATCGAAGGCCACGTCGGCCGCCACTCTGCCGGACTCGAACCTTTTGTTGTAGGTTGAACGCTCCATAGGCGCCGAAGTTGATCGTCACCGAGAACTACGATTTTTGTTTTTCACGATTAAAAGAGGAAGAGATTGAATGAAATAAAAGTGGGAAACACATTCCTTGAAGGAATGAGTCTTCTATTAAAGTTATTTTATTAAGAATAATAATTACTCCCTCGTCCACTTAAAATTCACCCGGTTTGACCGGACCGGTGTTTAAGAAAGGTAATGGAAAATGGGTTAAAAAAGTTTGTGGAATGTGGGTCCTACCTTTATATATTAGTTTTATACTAAAATACGAGTAAGAATGTGTTAGTGGAATATAGGATCACTACCAAAAATGATAAAAGTGAAATGAGACAAATTATTGGGGACGGACGGAAATGGAAAAGCTGGGACAAATTTTCGTGAGAGGAGGGAGTATTATTTTTGAAATAATTAAAAAATTATCACCAAAATGATTATTTGAGTCAAAATCGAGTAAACATTTGTTGACTGTTTATGTTTCACGATGTCATCCATTTTGGACTAATTCCAGCTCGATTTTAAATGCGTGGGATGTAATAGTTCAAAATGTAATGTCTAAGGCTAAATTCATAATATCCAGTGGAGTACTCATTTGGCCCTTACTCGACAAACTAATATAAAATGGAGAATTATTTTAAGTGGATTTCAATTTTCAATAGTTGATTTTCTCGTCCACGGCATTTACACATCGGACTTAAATTTATTCCCGTAGCAGGTTATGAAAACCCAGAATAGAACATTATTTTCATTGCTAATATTCTTGTAAAGTAAAAATAAAAGAACATAAAGAAAAAATATGACTTAGAGGATATTACAGATAATGATTATGTAATAAAAGTAGAATCTACCTATGGTCATTACTGCACAGTGCGTATAAAACGACAATATGTAACAAACTGCACATTATATATACGTATATTTCTACAAAATGACAATATGTAACCAACTGCAGGACAAAAGGTTTAACTAAAACAAAAAGGGAAAGACAATATGCTTTATTTTCTTTATTCAATATGTATATCGATATTTAAATGTACTCCTATAAAATATGTAATGGATATTAATATCTCCGTCTAAAAACATTCTTATTTTTTCATTTAAAGTTAATCTGTATTTATAAAATAGTTCTCAATTGTGAGTCTCATTTTCTATTAATAATTATTCTAACTATTTTTTCTTTATAGTATCACTTCATTAATTTTATATTAAAAATCATATTATCCATTGATATAATACTAGTATTATTTATTTAAAATAGATATATTACTATTATTTATTAAAGCGTGAAGAAACTTCGACATGCATATTGAGAATCAAATTAAGAAAGATGAAATATTAAAAAAAATACTCCTAATTAGTAATGTGATTAGTTCGTAATGATTGCTAGTGTTGGCATCATTAAATATGGATGAGCTGAGTTGGCATCCTTCCTCGCTTCTATAAGTTCAGCATTCACCATCATACCACCAGCGCACCTTCAACTTCAAATGGCGGAATTCGGAAGCGAAACGCGGGAGTCTCACGACTGCGTAGTCAAATTGGTTAGTTCAACTCTATGATCATCAAATCGTAAACGTAATAGGTAAAATGTTACCGATTTATTCTTTTAATCCGATAATTGCTTCAACTGCAGAGGCGGAACCCGGCGAGGCGTAAGGAGAAGGTAGTGATAGGCTGCGGAGCTGGTTTCTCCGGCGACCGGCCCGCTGCAGCGCTGAAATTGCTTCAGAGAGTGGATGAATTGGACTATCTGGTACTCGAATGCTTGGCGGAACGCACGCTTGCCGACCGGTGCAGAGATGTAAAATCCGGTGGCCCGGGCTACGATCCTCGCAGTATGTCTAGTTTTACAACTGAATTGTGGCTATTTCTTCATTTTTGCTGGTCAATGTTACTGTAGTTTACTTGTTTACTTTTGTTTTTATCGATAGCGGATGGTGTTGCTTCCAGTTTTTTTAGATCGTGTTTCTGAATCTTCTGACTGTTGTTTATGTGGTTTTCTTTCTATGATGAGTGTATGGAAAATGGTTTAGAACAAATATACAAATAGGAATGCATGATAGTAGAAGAATTCTACTGCCCGTGTAATCGAAACGACTAGTTTTATAATTAGTTGATGACGTCTTTGTGTTTTCGGCTAATAAATGTTCTGGTGAAGTTCATGCATCCACCGAGTTTGTGATGTAATTATTCAATGTATTTAAAAAATTATACAGCGTATATGCTGAAAGTTGTCAACAATTGCGCAGTTTCGGAGTGGATGCAGATGCTTTTACCTCTAGCTGTGGAGAGGGTGTTCGCATTATTACCAATATGGGTGCTAGTGAGTATTGAGCAGTTTATCATTCACTTCTTATTGAAGTTATTTACTCTGCCATACATACCTGTCTTGGCTAACACAATATTATTTGTGTTTATACTCGTGAGCAGAGTCTCCATATGGTGCTCAAGAAGAGGTTTTACGAGTTGCAAGTGAGCTGGGGATTAGCGTGAAAGTTGGCATCGCTTATCAATCATCTGTTTTAGAAATAGGTAATGATTCTCATGAGAATTTAACTGGATCCTTGAATATCAGTAAATGCTTTATGGTTAACATTTCCTTCGGGATATTCTCAGGAGTGGACAATCGATCGAAGCTTGTTGATGATGTAAGATTCAGAAATCCTTGACTTACACTCCTATTATAGAATGATTTAATTTCAGGAGTTCCCCTGAAATATTAATAACAACTCATAGATGTAATGAGTTTATAACTTTCTCCAAACAAAATTTGGAACCTGTAAGATTGTTCTGGTTGATGTGAAGATGAGCATTTTTGCTTGGAGTAATCAAGACCTGTCTTAGGGCTCCTTTTTCATCTCTAATCTTGAACTGGCGTTGATATGTGCAGGATGTCAGTGTTTATATGGGAGCAGCCCCAATTGTGGAATGTTTGGAGAGGTACACACCAGATGTTCTAATAACTTCACGGGTTGCCGATGCTTCTTTATTCTTAGGTCCAATGGTATAAATTCATATTTCCCTCTTACAAAATTACTTGTTAAGTATCTATTCAGATTTTAATCATGTATTACCCCTTTTCACCTCATGTTTTCTCTCTGTCGGGTGAAATGTGTTCTGTTCCTCTATATCAACCCTTTCCCCCTAAACTCCAAGTACTTTGTCTTGCCACCTCATGACGAATAGCTTCTGGTATACAGATGTTTGAATTAGGATGGAACTGGGATGAATTTGGGCTTCTTGCACAAGGTACTCTGGCAGGTCACCTTCTGGAATGTGGTTGTCAGCTAACGGGGGTATTACATGCATCCAGGTAATAATCTACTTCTGTTTCGTATAGTTTAAAACCTGTGCAATTATAACTGATTTGTGTTACCTTTCTATATCAATTGTAGGCATAACTTTGGTATAACATTTGTAGGTGATAAACATCGGGACATGTCTTTTCAAGATCTCCTTCAAATATCTCTTCCATTTGCAGAAATTACTTCTGATGGTACAGTAAGTGTAGCTAAGGCAGAAGGTACTAAAGGTGTTCTCAGCTGGAGCACTTGTGCCCAACAACTTCTGTACGAAATTGGCGATCCTAGTTCATACATAACCCCTGACGTGGTTAGTTGGTTTATTAAATTTTTGCTACATTTTCTTTGATACCTGGAAAAGGGTAAATTCAACATCAAATGATTAAGACACCCTCGCCAACAGATAGTAGATCTTCAAGATGTTACATTTCAATCATTGTCAGACAGCAAGGTTCTCTGCTCTGGAGCCAAGCCTTCTACTGGATATCAACCTGAAAAATTATTGCTGCTAAGATCAAAGGTATCTTCCTGCTTCTTACCACTAAAATTAATGGAAAGGATAGCTGGGGAATAAAAAACCGTCATGCATAAGATACATTTTGCATTTTTATGTGTTTTTTCCTGGTGACCATCCCTTTGTTCAGTGACAGTTTAGGTTCAATGCTTGTTCTTCTTGTTCACAGGACATTGGATGGAAAGGCTGGGGAGAAATATCTTATGGTGGTTATGGATGCGTGCAACGAGCTAAAGCTGCTGAGTTTCTGGTACTGTGACACACAATTCTGAAAACTTATCATATGTTTTGAGTTTTTTGCTAATCACATAATCTCGATCTCTTTTTTCCTGGTAATGTTGAGAATGCAATGAAATTTCCTTTCTAATTTATTATCAGTAGCATCTGATGACACAAGTGTCACCGTAGCTTACTGTAGTTCTCTTGCATCAGGTAAGGGCATGGATGGAAGAATTATATCCTGGTACTAGCATCAATATCGTTTCCTACATTATTGGTCAGGATAGCCTTAAAGCAACCTACACTGGAGATATATTGTCAAAGCCTAGTGAAGATATTAGATTACGAATGGATGGCTTGTTTGAGAAAGAGGAGCATGCACTCCAGTTCACCAAGGAATTCATAGCTTTGTACACCAATGGCCCTGCTGGAGGTGGTGGCATCAGGTATTTCCTCTGTTTACACTTTCTGAAGTTTCCATCAGGTTCTTTTACTGTTTTCAGTTTATATTGGTTAAAGACTGATAGCTTCACCTTAAAATTGGGTTCGTAATGGTAGTTTTTCATCCTAATACCCCTCTCCCAACTCAATAGAAAAAGCTCGAGCCTTGGAGCTCTCGACTTGCTATAAATGATATAATTTAGCTGTTGTGTATATTATGATCTATTTTACGAAAATTAAGATGTTTTGTGTACACACACTCACAAGCGCATGCACACGCACACATACATGCGTATAGTTTAGTGTTTGTGGTTTTCTTAACTTTGTTTTCACTTGATGCAGTACTGGAAGCAAGAAAGAGAATTTACTGGAAAAAGAATTGGTACCTCTCTCTCCTCTCTCCATATGCATACCTGTATATGCGTTCTTGTGCTTTTGCATGCGCTTCTTTGGCAGACTGTAATACACTCATATGCTACATTTGTTTTATTTGTAATCAACGTTTGTCAAGTTATTGGGGAATTTATTTTATGGTGTTTCTTTAAATGAATAACACGATAAAAAATGGGCACATAACCATAGGGTTTGGTCAATATACAGGTGGGACGTGAAAACGTTCATTGGCAAATTTTTGCAGCCCAAAACAACCTAGCTATCTCAACTGATCACAATCCTAGGCGTGCCGTTGCAGAGAAGAAACTGGCTGTGCATGAAAGTACACACGATTCGAGCAAAGATTCAAAAATCACAAGTAGCCAGGTCTGTGCTGCTCCAGCTGGCCAAAAGATCCCCCTCTATGCCATAGCTCACAGCAGAATCGGGGACAAAGGCAACGACCTCAACTTCTCCCTGATCCCACATTATCCCCCGGATATCGAGAGGCTTAAGATGATTGTGACTCCAGAGTGGGTGAAGGAAGTTGTGTCACCCTCTTAAATCCATCATCCTTCCCTGGTCAAGATGACTTAGAAAGAAGAGACAAGTGGGTTGAACAGCACGTTAAGGTCGAGATCTACGAGGCCAGAGGGATTCACTCGTTGAACGTTGTTGTCCGCAACATCCTGGATGGAGGAGTGAACTGTTCGAGAAGGATCGACAGGCATGGAAAGACGATATCCGACGTCGTGTTATGCCAGCAAGTTGTTCTGCCACCATGATGTTGATATATCATATATATATATATGCAGGCGGGTGTGGCAATGGTGAGAAGAGGCATCTACATCTTTTAAGACTACTATTAAAGTACTTATCTTTAAATAAATTTTGCTCTCGTTCCATCAAAACATGGAATCTGTGGCCTGTGGGATGGCTTATTTGCATTATACCCTTCTCCAAATATATAAATGTATCCTAGAGCTAAATCTCTACCAGAACTACTATTTCTCTTACAAAAATATCTTTTAAAACCACCCTCTCCCACCCGTAAATTATATAGATCAATAATAAATCCATTATCTTACTGAAATTCACATTTAGCTCCCTCTGTTGATTTGATTAACAAAATAATCTAACTCACTCAAATGTTTAGTTTGAAGACTCGTGATAATAATTCGGCTAGCACTTAATTAACTAATTAGATGATTATATTATCACTTAAAATAATTTATTAATGCAGTGAGATGTTAGATTTTATACAAAGAAAACTCGTGATCTATCACTTTGGGTCTATAAACTCTCTCTTCTCAGGTAGAATCTATTTTCATAATTTTTTTTTTGAATTGGACATAATTTTATAAATTTAGCCTATAAAAATGAAATTATTTGTCGTACTCTAAAATTTTTAAAAACAGAAATGTGTATATATACAACATATTATGTAAATGATTTATTAAGTGTATCCAATATATTACATACATACTACAATATATTCGTGGTACGTGAGTATCAGATTATGATTTAAATTCAAATTTGGAACAAGTAAAAATTTCAGATACTACTAGAGTAATATATTGAAAAACTGAAATGTTTTTAAAAATGTTTTAAAGATCATGTTACATTGTTACGTGGAGTCAATTGTATTTTTGTATGAAGAAACTTATCTTATAATAAAGGAATAATAACCTACAAAGTACTAAAATCTTACCTATTTTACTAAAATCTGATAATCAATGAACATTCAGTCGGTGGATTATGATTGGATTATGATTTATGACCACATGAAAATCCGAGGTGGATTCGTCGTTTTCAATTGAAATTGAACACGATTTAACTAGAATCAATTTTGAACATGACCTCGTTAATTAAAAAAATCGTCATTGTTAGCAAAATTAGAGAAAAATTGAAAGTCAAGTAAATTTTGAGTAGATTCTTAAATTGGTACAGAACTTTTCCGTGGCAAAACTTGATCTGTGTGGGGGTTTCTACATTCAGCTACGAAGAAAAGTTATCTTCAGTCATATAACACTCATAACTGGAACAATTCTTCAAATTCTGGTAATCCCTCTCAGTTTGATTTTGGTCTCTATTACTTCGCTAGAAATCAATTAGATTGCATTAGATTCAAGAATGCTTTCGGGTGAAAATTCCCGTGTATTTGCAAACGATGATCGCTGGATAATTATGCATTTTAATAGTTAGGTTTTGATCTGCACTGTCTTAAAACCTTAGATCACTTTGCTTTATGAGTTCATTTACTGCCTTTCGCTGCTGCACCGATGTGTTTATCGTCCACAATTTGGAATTTTGCTATCTCGTTTCCGTGTTATTATTTTTTTTTATATTGGAGGTGTATGTATCCAACGTACGCCTCTTTTGACTCTGAATCCCTGACCGAAATGCAATCTTAAACTCATGCTTGTGTTTGCACTATTAATCCTTTTTCATATTGTGCGAATTTCAATTTTGAAACAGATTCTTTAGTTTTTCCGAAACTATGAGGGTAAGGTGATGTATGAGCTATTTTTGACGAAGAAAGTACTTGAAAATGATATTCTCTCCCATTTTGTGCTAAGGGGTTAGTTGAACTCAGATATTGATGCAAAGCATTTGAAGTTCTCACTTCTTAGTTGTTACTATATCCCAACAGAAGTCAGATGATGGAGTGCTCCAACATTGGCATCGTTTTTAATTGAGTCCAATTATGCATAGTAATTTGTGAATGTACGTAACATAACTAAAAACAAAACTTAAGAAACTAAACAAAAGGGAAAGTAAATCTCATAGACTTATTTATGTAAGAGAACGTTCGCCAACAGTGTACATTTGAAGTAGTGACTGCATCTTGTCTTTGTAGATTAACTGGAAGATTTTGCAGCTGTAAAACGAGGTGATTAAGACATGGTAACACATTTCTGGCTTTGGATACCGTAACTTGATTTGTTCAATGAATTTATTCTCTTGTAAATTTTTACTGATATTCTTGTTAATGAATTTTCAGTCAGCGCTGTTCAATTTCCATTCATTCCTTACAGTTGTTTTGTTAGGCATATGTGCCTGCACATATGTGAAGATACAGTTCCCTGCTCTTCTTGAACAGAGAACAGGGTAAGACCTTGTGGTTCTATATTCTACTTTTCAAAACCGTTAATATATTTTGTTAGTGTGAGGATGTAAATTGTTTGTTTTAAGAAATGAACTTTGAATTTTTTAAATTGGAATTTGAGATGTTTTACATGGAAACTTCGAAAACACAGTAGGGTAGTGTGCTGTATGGGCTATGGACCAACTTGGTTGTAGATATTTTGATTTATTGTACTTAGGTAATTGGTTAAGTGATAAAGCTTCCTGCCAAATCTCCAAGTGATAGATCTTTTTCTAGTTGTCATTTCTGCCTTGTCATGAAAACAATATATATTTTGGCTGAAGTTCATGATAACATGAAACTTGATGATTACCTTGGGGCAACAGTCTTTTTTCTCAAGAGACTAGTCTACATCTTCCTCATTGCAAGAAGCAGGAACTTGTGCTGAAGAATCCTGATAATTGATGATTCAGACAAGATTCGGTGCTTTTTCTGAGCCACAAAATGTCCTAAAGCTAACCAATTGTTTACTATAATTACCAACATTTCATAACCAAGATATGATCATAAGCAGACAGAAGATGTTGATACAATGAGCTGATCTTAATTCCTGACTTGCATGTCTAAGAATACTTGTTTTAGAATTTGGTTCAACTCCTGTTTCATGCACAAAATTATACACCCAAGAAATTTTGCAAGGAAAATCACCATTGTGTAAGTTTGTACCTGCTTGTCTGCTGTGTCTCTTTTCTATGATATGAATTTTCACAATAAAATTCATGGTTACTTATTCAGCCTTTTTATTGAGAAGCCTAATACTTGGATCCTCATTTAAATTCACTCTGGCAGGTTTCGAGGTGTATTCTGGAAGGCTGCTAGAATAGGTATCACTTCCTTAACTGTGATTTGTATTACTATGTTTTTTACATGGCTTTTTTGGTTCATTTTGTATTTAATGATGTCTAGGAGCGTGCACATGATTCTATAGGCAACCTTTAGCAAGCATGACCTGTAGACTGTAGGACGAAACTGCCAGTTTCGGAGAATTACAAACTGATCATCCTTCTTCATTACAAAAGCTTTTCTTCCTGCCTTTTCTAGTAACTGTCACACTGGCAAGTAAACAAAGTTTTCCTTTTAGTTAAACACGTTTAGATTTCATGGTCGAAATTAGATCCATTTGCCAGGATAGATTATGTACAGAACGCTTTCAGCAAGCCATGTAGGATGTAAATGAACAGGTTTTCATGACCAACTAAACTTCTGGCCACTAAACAGTAAACAATTCGTGGAACACAATGCCAGAGCGGAATAATTACATTTTCCTGGGTAGCAATCTTTTATGCTATTTGACCCTATGTAACTTACATATAATGTAAGAGTAACATTTTTAATTGTTGAAGTAATAATAAAAGAAGTTATGTCTTTTATCCTTTACTCCATAGGCTCCACCTTTTACTTGTTATATTAGGAGGCTTGTTTGCTGAGGGGTACTTATTTTAGGTGAGATATGTTAGATAGATAATAGTAATATAGGCTAATCCACCACATACATTGATGGATCAAACAAATCTGAGCTTGTTTGATCATGTATTCCTTCGAAACTCCAATCTTATAGTATTTGAGTGATTAGTTGGATATATCAAGATGTATGCTGTAAGGATTCTCCATTTCTTGTTTGCTTTTGCTTCTCGTATTTTTGCTTTCTTACGAGCTCTAACTCAGAGGTGGCCAATGCCTGTAACAGGGGAGCGACTGAGTCCTTGGGTGGCTGTTGGATGTTTCACAATGGGCGTGTCTATCATATTCTTCTGAAGAAGATGCATTAGGCTCCAGTGACAATGTTAGATTTTGAAGTCTTCTTATCATAGTTGAAACTTTTACTGCATTCTCTCTCTGAGTTGCACACTTCACTTGGCTTTCAATCTTGAATCATCTTTCTTGGATCATCAAACATTGAAAACTAATTACGTCTAAATTGAAATTATATGCATGTGTTACATCTCTTAAATTGTGGGACTGGCTTGACAACGTCTCAAATATATTGGTTTTTAATTAGCAGGCATGCTATTCCAATTGAACAATATATATTGAGGTGTAGAACTTGTCTTATTTCACTATAATATACTACTAGTATACTCCTGCAACTGCATGCGTGCATAAGACTTAACAACATTTATACGTCATACATATATAGACTAGTGCTAACCCATAACCAAAACTCAGAAGAAAAAAGAAAAAAAATAGCTCATATATATATCCAGTGGAAATGAAACATCTAGGATTCCTCTTTGGCTTGTCAGCATTATCGTCATCCGCCGGTTTGTCCTCGATGGCGGGTTTATCATCATCATCATCTGCAGGTTTGTCCTCGTCGGCAGGTTTATTGTCCTCATCTGCAGGTTTGTCTTCGTCGGCATCTTCGGTAAGGCCGTCGGCGATATGGCCTCCATGCTGGCGGTCTTCTTGTGTGAGGTGGAATCGAGGACATGCTGGTAATTTCCCTTCTCCATGAATAGCTGCTGGAAGTGGTGCTTGCAGTAGAGCACCCCATCTAGGGCTGCGTAGTTGGAGTGGGTAAGGGGCAACCCCCATGGGCACACTTGAAGCATGACTTGTGGTATATTTGTTCCTCCATTGTCATCTGCATACATTTACCATCATTTAACTTGTTTCAACACAACTCCTACATATCTATGACTATGTCTGTTATTGAGTACCTTGTCAAGTGGGTAGACAGTCTTGGTGCAGGCAGCACATTTGTCTTGGGTACCAGAGAACATGGCAGACATCTTGCTGGGTGCCCTTGTCTGTCATCAACAATAATATCAACATTTTTGCACACATCTTCATTCACAATTACATATATCTATACTGGGAGTGGTTCAGTTGAGAACTATCTTAAAATTAGAACTTGAAAACTTATCAGTTGGAAGCACTAAACATTTTAGTTGGTGATACAAACCATATTAGTTGGCTGGAGCATATATGCTTTCTGCTACCAACTAATGATAAGTTCTGAAATTCTAATTTTAAGATAGTTTTGAAATGATAGAGATATACTACATATAAAATCTTACAAGTGAGTTTTCCCTATCTCCTTTTCCTGCTGCGTGAATGAATAAATGAATCATCAGCAAATTATGGAGAAGATGCAATAGTAGAAGTATAAAAGGTACATTGAGATTTCAGACCAGTTTGAAAATTCTTGCTGAAATTTCCAGACTCCTTGAAAAGCTGTTCAAAATGAGTCTTGCAGTAGAGTACGCCATCCATGGATGAGTAGTTGCTCATCTGTGAGAGATACAATTGTATCAAGAATCATAGAGAGAGATATGTATATATGGAGTACTCCTACAATAT
Organism: Salvia hispanica; assembly: GCF_023119035.1. Taxonomy (NCBI): domain Eukaryota; kingdom Viridiplantae; phylum Streptophyta; class Magnoliopsida; order Lamiales; family Lamiaceae; genus Salvia; species Salvia hispanica. Next base: position 45,177 of record NW_025952629.1, on the reverse strand, counting down.
AAATACATACAACAAGGGTGCCCTTGCAGTGGCTGCATTTGAAGCAGGCTTTGTGGTAGTTGGCGCCATCAGCAGACAAGAGATCGACGAAATAAACAGTCTTGTCGCAGGCCTTGCATTTATCCTGAGTTCCTGTGAATGATGATGCCATGGATTAATTAATTAAGGCAAGGCCTATTCTATCAAGAGCTGGGAATTTAGGCATTAAATGGGAATCTGATTCAAATTATGTAAAGAAATTCCTGGTTCCCAAACCACACACATGCTTTTATACCCACCTAATTATTCTATTTCTTGTGGTGGAATGTTGATTGGACATCCCATAATCCAGGGAAATGGATGGAGCTTGCTACTCATGGTAGTTACTCTTTCTTTCATTTTTCCACTCTTTATGTAATTAAATTATTGTATTTATGAGTACTTTTTTGACATAATGAGATTAATTATCCTCATACCATATGATCAATACAATGGTTAATATGTATCAATATATATAACCGTAGGTTCAAATGATATGGTTAGTATCAATTTACATGAGCATAGGTTCAAATGAGATCTTTGTGAGAACTTGATAACCATAATAATCGGGAAATTACACCATACATACCAAAAATTTCATCAATGTTTCAATTGAGTACAAAATGTTTTAAGTTAAACGTAAATCATACAAAATGTTTTAATTAGGGGTGGGTAAACGGTTTTCGGTTATTCAATTAACGAGAACTGAACCGAAACCGTCGGTTATCGGTTCGGTACCGGTTTTACGTTTTGCTCCAAATTGGTTATCGGTTATAACCCGATAATCGTCGATTATAACTGATAACCGAATTAAATTCAATTTTAATTTCAATTATATGTTTATTTAACACTAAAAGAAATTATAATTTACTTTCAAACTTTGTCACAATGGAAGAAATTGTAATTTATACTCCCTCCGTCCCGGATAATTCGGGTCACTTTGACCGGCACGGGTTTTAGAATTGTAATGAAAAGTGGGTTGAAAAAGTAAGTGGAATGTGAGCCCTACCTTTATATATTAGTTTTATAATAAAACGTGAGTAGGAATGAGTCGTGGAATATGAGGTCCACTACCAAAATGGTATGAAGTGACAAATTATGTGGACGAACCGAAATGGAAAACTGGGCAATTATCCGGATGGAGGGAGTATCTAAATTTTGTCAAAGTCTCGATTGAAATGTCAAAAAAGTTCATTTTAATTTGTGTCACTATCCATGATAGTATTATACTTATAAATGTATATATCTCAAAGTCAATAAAGTGCTTAAGCATTAGTTTTATTTAAAAAAAGAATATCCCTTCACTTATTATTGGAGAATTTTTTTAAATTATAGATCATGCAAATTTTAAGTCTTTTAAAGCGCCTAAACAATTTATGTATTACTTGTAAATAGGAGTATAATAATAATAATAATAATAATAATAATAATAATAATAATAATAATAATAATAATAAAAAAAGTAGATGAAAAGTTAAAAGTTAAAACCAAAAATATTTTAATTTCAATTATATTTTAATTAATAATAGAAGTAATTGTAATTTACTTTCAAATTTTGTCAAAGTCTCATATTGTAATGTCAAAAAGTCTATTTTAATTTGTGTTACTATTAGTTATACTTATAATATCTCAAAGCTTATAAAGTTTCTAGATATTAGTATTTTATAAATAAGATCTCTCAGATTCAATAAAGTGGTAAAACATTACTACTATTTTAAAAATAGGACTTGGAAAAAGTTTTTATATTTTATATTATTAAAAGTTAAGTATTTTAAAGTGCATAAACAATTTATGTATTACTTGCAAATAGAAATATAATAATAATAAAAAAATAAAAAAATTAGAGGAAAAGTAAAAAACATAAATAATTTTCATTTCAATTCGGCCATCGGTTATAACCGATAACCGATCGGTTCTAACCGAGTCGGTTAATTAAGTAACTGAACTTGAGATCGGGTCGGTTCCGATTAGTTTTTTAATAAAATTTTGGGGTCGGTTAACCGACCGAATAACCACCCCTAGTTTGAATAGAGTTTCAAATTATACATTATGTATCGTCCTCTTAACACAGTTAGCTTTTTCACTGTCAATCATCCTACTACAGATTCTAGGCCATAAAAGTGATATTCAAATTAAAAAGGCAATGTAGCCACAAGGTCATTAGTACTAGCTGCCACTCCAGAAACGAGGACGCCGAAGGAAACAGAGGGAGGCTAATGGAGGAGAGAGAGGAAAGAAGCCTATATTATTTCGCTAATTTCACAAGAGATCTTCATTGCATAAAGACTAAGTTTCTCAAGATGTGGAATATGTGAGCTCTCTGTTATCCAGGGTACTAAATGACACCATTTGAGTTCCAAGAATTCAAGCTTCTGAAGAAGATATTCCTATTCATATTATCATAACTCCGATGGGACTCTAGCTAGTTTATCCATAGACTTAAGATTTCCAACTTCTCCAGCAATTGCTACCAATTCCTTTATGTTGGGGATATCCAAGTTCAAGCCGGCTTAGCTGAAGTAGATCGCAATCAGCCTCGACACCGTCGGCCATGATTTTGTTTTAGTCGCGAGGAATGTGATAGGGATCCAACCAATTACCAAAGCCCAGACGTGCCCATAACCTGGGACGACGAGAGTGATCAGCCAAGAAGAGGGAGACGCAAAGAAAGGTTAAGCCCGGTTCAAGCGAGGAAGGATCGACCCGAAGGAATGCGCCCGGCCCATGAAGTTCAAGGACTTCACGACATGCTAGCTTTAGGATTTACTTATTTCCATATTTTGTTATTTTTTTTGCTTTCCTTATTTTTGGAACAATTGCCTAGTTTAGATATTATTAAATCTTTTCGGGTTTTCTTCTTGATTCTTTCCCGAATCGTAAGTCGAATCAAGCGGGTCCGAACTCTATATATAGAGTTCATTAGAGAGTCAAAAGACATCGAGAAATAAGAAATAAAACTCTTTTCCTCGAAACCCTAGTTCTCTTAAACCCTAGCCGCTGGGTATTCTTTTTTTTTCCTTCAATTCACGACAAACGTGTGCTCCATCCCCTTCGATCGAGACCTAGGGTCTATCAATTTGGTGCTTTCATTGTGTCCTCTTCTCCCATCGTAGTTATGTCGTCCTCGGGCACAAATCCAACCGGCGATGACGAGACCCGCCAGAAGCTACACGAATGAAGAACGACGAACACCTATTCGATATGAAAACTGCGTTACGCCAACTTCGACAAGAAGTTGTCGTCCAACCAATTCGATCTTGAGGCGTTCACGCGCCGTCGAATCGACAAATCGCAAGATCGAGGAGAGCCCGGCGTTACTTGATCGACGCGAGCCTTCAAAACCGCCGCTCGACCTACGCGACCGCAACACGCGGCCAAGGGCTGGCGCCTCCCTCCATCCATCGTCCAACCACCGAGGGCGTCGAGCGGACATCATTGCGTGTCAAACCAGAGGCACCGCGATTCAACGGCGAACATGCAGCGGATTGGATCCGAGGTATTCAGCGATATTACAATTTTCATTACACGCCTCTTAAGGATCGTTTGCACCTCTCGACCTATCTAGTTCGACCACCCGACAACTAGTTGGTTGACTTATTGGGAAGATAATTGCAAGCACAAATCGTGGGAACAATTCCTATTAGCTGTCAAACAACGTTTCGACCCAGATTTGTATGTGGATCATGTAGGGTGCCGCGATGGCCGACATCGTCGTGGAATCCTACCAATCAGCCTTTGAAGAGATAATGCGAAGACTACCAACGTAGGTGAATCGACACTCGATTTCCCTATTCATAGCGGGGTTGCAAGAACCGGTTAAGCATGAGCTCGCGACAACACGACCGGTGTCTTTGGAGGAGACTTTTGCGCGCTCCGGCTCGTGAGCCACAAATTAGCGACGCAGAAGCAACCCAACAAGCCCAACTGGACCGAAAGGATAACCGGCCGCTGACCCAACAACAAGCTCTAAACGTCGGCGCCGCCTCGGAGAACCAAAGCAACAATCCGAGACCAAATACCCCGGTGGTGAAGATATCGGCGCACAGCCGAATGTAATCGCCTAGGGTTGTCATCGGGTGCCCGGAGAAATATACCGGAGAACACGTCGCAAAAGAAATTTTATGCGCTAATGGGCGATGATGACGACGAATTGCTCGTCGATGACCCCACCTATGAAACGAAGATGATGGGGAGAATATGGTGATCTGGTGATGTGCCCTGCATCAACGTCATCGGACAAGCTGCGACCCGATCTCTACGTTGCTTGGCCATATTCGTGATTCTGCGGTGTCCGTTGATTGATGGTGCGGTACCCATAACTTCATCAAGCCCACCATCGCTGAACAAGTCCCCCAAATTCAATGCTAACTCCTTTTCGAGTATTTGTTGGCAATGGCGCGTCTATGCGCTGCAATTATGCTTGCTTGAAAACTCCTATATCATTGCATGGCCACGATTTCGACATCGATCTATTTATTTTACGGGTGGAGGGCCCGATGTTATCTTGGGCGTTCAATGGCTCTAGGACCTCGGAAAGTTTCCATTGATTTCGGAGATCGCACTATTGAATTTAATTGGAGGAACAAACAGATTTTGCTAAAGGGCGAGGATGCACGCCTAGAGAAATCTCGATCCACGGCTTGTTTTCACTCATTGGGTCGACCGAGAGTGCGAGTTATTTGAAGTAATCAGACTACCACGAGAATGAGGCGTACCCAACTACACGAGCCTCTCCATCCGAACACTTGAACTAGCTTCGGTCCTGGAGTCCTTTGGCGCGGTGTTCACGTACCGATGGCTTACCTCCACCCGGATATGGGACCATAAAATCCATCTACACGAAGGAACCCGGCCGGTTAATGTCGCCCATACCGATATCCTTATTTTGAAACGGAAATCGAGCGGGTGTAAAGAAATGCTACGCAGGGGGTCATTCGGCCGAGCACTAGCCCCTTCTCATCCCCGTCTTATTAGTTCGCAAAAAGGATGGGTCTTTCCGGTTCTGCGTTGACTAGGGAGGCGAATGACCACCACTCCGGATCAATTTCCGATCCCCACGCGAGATGAACTTTTTGATGAGCTTAACAAAGCTAGAATTTTCTCCAAGTTGGACCGGTTGGGATACCACCGGATCCGCATGCATGTGGCGGATATTCACAAGACGGCATTTCGCACACACGATGGGCATTTCGAATTCTTGGTGATGCCTTTCGGACTAACGAACGCACCGTCCACTTTCCAGGCAGCAATGAATAGTATTTTTCGCCCTTTTCTCCGTAAGTTCGTGATCGTCTTTTTCGATGATATATTGGTGTATAGTGAGACGATGGATGCCCACACAGGCCACCTCAAGACTGTTATGGGTATCCTGCAGGAGAATTGTTTTTTTATTAAAATGTCCAAGTGTGCTTTTGGAGTGGATACTATTGATTATTTGGGCCACATAATTGCGGCAGGCGAGCTACGCGCGGATCCTGGAAAAATTGAAGCGATGACGGCATGGCCGACCCCGAAATCAGTGAAACAGTTGAGAGGATTTTTGGGTCTCACAGGATATTATCGTCGCTTTGTGAAAAATTACTCGATCATTGCAGCCCCCCTTACTGACTTGTTGAAGAAAGGGGAATTCATTTGGTCTCCAATGGCGGAGGAGAGTTTTGCAGCTCTTAAAAAAGCTATGACGGAGGCCCCGGTGCTCCACTTGCCGGACTTCGATGCATTATTTATTGTGGAGACGGACGCGTCAGATTCAGGTGTAGGGGCGGTATTGTTGCAAAAGGAACATCCTTTAGCGTTTTTTAGCAAGAAGTTGGGTCCAAGACGTCGCGTAGCGTCAACCTATCATAAAGAGTTGTACGCGATTGTCGAGGCGGTTCAGAAGTGGCAGCAGTACTTGTTGGGGCGCGAATTTGTAATCCGGAGCGACCAACGTAGCCTGAAAGACTTGCTGTTACAGATCGTGCAGACACCAGATCAGCAATTCTACATCCGGAAGTTGATGGGATTCAAGTTCAGAATTGAGTACAAATCGGGAGCCTCGAACCGCGTGGCCGACGCTTTGTCACGTCGCGAGCACGAGCTGCTGCCTACGGAATCCAATCTGCTCGCTCTATTTGCGCGACCTCTCCCTGCTATTTTGGAGACTATTCGGAATGAAAACTTCCGCCTCACTGATCTGTTGAGCCTCCACGAGGCTGTTTCGTCCGGGTCGGCTCCTCCGCACGTCGCTGCAGCAGATGGTCTGCTATTCTTCAAACGACGGTTATACCTTAGCCGTGAATCTGCAGTCCGTTTAGACATTTTGGCAGAGTGTCATGGAACAAAGGCCGCCGGCCATCCAGGCGAGAAACGGACATTCGCACGCGTAGCTTCTTCGTTTTATTGGCCTGGAATGCGTGATGACGTTCGTCGTTATGTAGCAGCCTGTGCAGTCTGTCAAGCTACCAAATATGTCACCGATCGACCGTCGGGTTTAATTCAGCCCTTGCCGATCCCAGACTCGGTATGGGCAGCTGCTTCTATGGATTTTATAGTCGGCCTCCCTCCTTCTCATGGTCACACAGCTATTATGGTGGTCGTAGACCGTTTATCGAAGTATGCACATTTTGGCGCCCTCCCGACGAGTTTTGATGCTCCGAAGGTGGCAAAGCTTTTTGTTAATACAGTTGTGAAGCTACATGGTTTTCCCGACAAGCTGCTATCAGACAGAGACTCAATTTTCATGAGTGAATTTTGGAAGGAATTACTGACATTGAGCGGCACAAAGCTACAATTCACGACCGCCTACCACCCGCAGACGGACGGTCAATCGGAGGTAACCAATCGCGCTCTCGAGCAATATCTTAGGGCGTTTACTTATGAGCAGCCTCGGAAGTGGTTCGAGTTTTTGCCATGGGCTGAATTGGCAATGAATTGCAGTGAGAATGTAAGTATTGGGAAGTCCCCTTTTCGTGCCCTTTATGGGAGAGATCCACCGAACATTTTTGCCACGCCGGCGGGTCCTGCTGGTAACGCGGAGGTACGTGCAAACTTAGGGGAACGGACTGCCCTCATGCGAGAATTAAAGGGGAACTTGGCTCGGGCACAAAGGTGTATGGCGGAGGCGGCTAATAAGCATCGTCGCCATGTCGAATTCGACGTTGGTGATAAGGTATTGTTACGCTTACAGCCTTACCGTCAAATTTCAGTGGGACGCCCTATTTCTGCCAAATTAAGTCGTCGCTATTATGGACCGTTTGCAATCACCGAGCGGATTGGTAAGGTGGCATACAAGTTGCAGCTCCCTCTTGAGAGCCGCATCCACGACGTGTTCCACGTCTCGCTGCTCAAACCATTCGTGCCTCCCTTGTCAGACACAATACACCATCAGCTGCCGTCAGATTTCCGACAAAGTCAGCCAGTTGATTCTCCCATTGCAGCAATGGCGGAAAGAACTGTACTTGTCGACGGACTGCCACAATGCCAGTGGCTTACTCATTGGTCTTCGGATACTTCAGCCCCATCATGGGTCCCTAAGGAGCAGCTACTGCAGCATTTCCCAACACTCCGTCTTGAGGTCAAGCCGGTTGTTAACTGGGAGGGAGTTGATAGGGATCCAACCAATTACCAAAGCCCAGACGTGCCCATAACCCAGGGGACTGACGAGAGTGATCAGCCAAGAAGAGGGAGACGCAAAGAAAGGTTAAGCCCGGTTCAAGCGAGGAAGGATCGACCCCGAAGGAATGCGCCCCGGCCCATGAAGTTCAAGGACTTCACGACATACTAGCTTTAGGATTTACTTATTTCCATATTTTGTTATTTTTTTTGCTTTCCTTATTTTTGGAACAATTGCCTAGTTTAGATATTATTAAATCTTTTCGGGTTTTCTTCTTGATTCTTTCCCGAATCGTAAGTCGAATCAAGCAGGGTCCGAACTCTATATATAGAGTTCATTAGAGAGTCAAAAGACATCGAGAAATAAGAAATAAAACTCTTTTCCTCGAAACCCTAGTTCTCTTAAACCCTAGCTGCTGCTGGGTATTCTTTTTTTTTTTCCTTCAATTCACGACAAACAGGTGCTCCATCCCCTTCGATCAGACCTTAGGGTCTATCAGAATGCGGGGAGGTGGAATGGCTGCTGGTGAAGGTGAAAGGTAGAGGCCTGATCATATAGATAAGGGGTACACCGAAGGTAGGGACTTTTGTGATGCATTGTGGATGGAATTCTTGATCACCCGGCATCCGAAGGTAGGGACTTTTGTGATGCATTGTGGTGACGGAGGTTTTGAGGATTGGAGTTTTTGTTGGGAATAAAAGTGACGGGGGGCGGGAGTGGGCAGGGAGGCGGTTGGTTATGGCGAGGAATCGGCTGCTGAGATGAAAAGGAGAGGGGCTGAATATAGACAATTTTTCCATATGAAAATGCCATTACCTAACTTTTCCTTCAATAATTATGCTCTTATGGCATTAAATATATAGTAGGATGATAGCTAGTGAAAAAAAAAAACTAACGGTGTTAGTGATAATAATGAAACATAATGTATTAACTTGAAACTCTATTCAAACATTTTGTATAATTTATGTTAAAACATAGGTGAAACACAGATTGTATTAATTTGAAACTCTATTCAAACTTTTTATATGTAAGGCGTAATTTCCCTTAATAATCCTTGAATCCTAAATATTTGTAGTGGATGAACATAGTCATTGGTTCGAATTCAAGAGGCAACATAATTTTCATATTAGCATGCGAATTCATTGAAGGTTAAATGAATAGGAGTACATAATTATCTATGAAAGAGAAAAAATCATTTTCAATATTTTAGTGATGAAGAATTAGTATGGACTATGGATGCAACTCGTTGCTAAATGAATGTAACACTTCGATCATCTCGGTTGGAAAAAAATTTCAATTTCTTTAATATACCAATTATTTTCATTTTTGAATCAATGGATTGACTTTGTACATTCAACACTGTTTTCCAATTATTTATAAGACGAGTTGAATTCTCAATATACTAGATGATAGAGAAACATCTTGCTAACTGAACTAAATTTCGTTATCAACTATTCAACTCCATATTTTAAATTTAAGTTGTAGGGCTTGAAGTTAATAAACACATATAAATACGTTTTCTATATGGAACGAGATCCTCTACAGTGGAGGAAATCACAGCATTTGGTGCTGTGGTTGAAACGCACAATTTTGTGTATGAAACGCAAATAATGCGATGTCCTTTTTATTCTTTTTTATATAATATGTTTATCAGACCTTTAAATCTTTAATCTTTCATGCTATTTTATTTCTCTTATATATATAAGCATAGTTTTGCTTTCTGACGTATTATTCAATATATACTAGTACTTTATTTCTTTTTTTATATGTTTTATAATTTTATTTATTATATTCACATTAGATATTAAGTGTATGTATGTAAAAAATAAAAATATTAAACAAAATATATGATTACATAACATGCATAATATTATACTCCCTCTGTCCACGAATATGAGTCTCGTTTTTTCATTTTTGTCCATCCGTGAATAGGAGTCCCGATTCATAATTACTATAAATGGTAAAGAGACCCGACATTCCACTAACTCACTCCACTCAGATATCATTTAAAATTTATATATACAAGTGAGACTCATATTCCACTAACTTTCTTCCACCCACTTTTCTTAACATTTTTTAAAACTCGTGTCGAATAGGAATGAGACTCATATTTGCAGACACACAGAGACAGATGTAGTATATATATATATATATATATAGGGATGTGTTAAGATGACAACACTTATTATAATGACATCATACCACCATTCTCGACCCTTGGATCTGGAAATCGGGCGATTGTAAAGTTGCCATGTGGCAGCAGATTTTATTTAATTTTAATCATGAAAAATTCACTAGGGGTAAATTTGGAACTCTCCTTCCCAGATCATTTACACGGCAGCAACAATCACACAATTTTTCATTCCAGAATCACCAAATCAAACTCCAATTTTCATCCAATTCTGGGAAATTTTACGTGATTCAATTGCGCATTTCATCTCCAATTTAACTCAATCCATTCCATATGAATCTGCTCCAATTTCACTCCATATGAATCTGCTCCAATTTCTCTCCACACGAATCTGCTCCAATTTCACTCCATAAAAATTTGCCCAATCCATTCCATACGAATCTGCTCAATCCGTTCCAATTCCACTCAATTTTTGATTTACTGAATCTCGTTCATCTGATATGGCCGACGACTCTATTCTCAATTTTATCCATAATTTTGTGCATAATTTTGGAGCATATTGTTAATTGAAATCGTTGAATTTTGTGAATTTCGTTCTGCAAGTCGTGATCTGTAATTGAACTCCATGAGTTTTGATGTGTAATTGAACTCCGTGAATTTACTAAGTAATTGAACTCTCCGATTTGTAGTAGTTTACTTTGTGTATTCTCCTTTGGTTTCTGTGAATCTCTTCTTGGTTCTTTCTTTTTTGCTGCTGATTTCATAAATTTTGTTGTTTTGCTGTTGGTTTCAGTTTTGGTCACAAATTTTTTCCAGTTTTATTGAATATTGCAGTGTTACCATGGTGATATTGCAGTTTACATGTTCTGTTAATAATTTTTGTTCATGTTGTAGTTTAAAGAAACAATTGCAGATTAATTATTAATTTTTATATTATTGTTCTCAGGTTGCATTCCATTTTAGTAATTAGTGTTTGTTGACGAGAATAATTTTATTTGTGTCGAGGTTGCAGTGCATCCAATAACTAAAGGTTTGGCAAAGTGATTCTAAAAGCCGTTTGGTGTCCGCGAAGGAGAAGGCTATTAAGTTGAACAACAAACCATTGCGTTGTTGTAAAAATTGTGGAGAATTAGGTTACCGTGACTCTAGGAACTACGACCGACAAAAGGGAAAATAAAATTATTAGTTCATTTTTTTCATACCCATATTGCAGTCTTATACATTGTATATTGCAGTATTAGTATCACCATATTGCAGTCTTATATGTTGTATATTGCAGTATTAGTTTCGTCATATTGCAGTCTTATATGTTGTATATTGTAGTATTAGTATCGCTATATTATTGTCTTATATTATACATTGTATATTGCAGTATTAGTATCGTCATATTACAGTCATACGTTGTATATTGCAGTATTAGTATCGCCATATTGCTGTCTTATACATTGTATATTGCAGTATTAGTATCGCCATATTGCAGTCTTAATGTAACGATTGTCGACTACACTATTTGCTTCAATCTATTATTTCCAGAAGGATTAATTATTAATTTTATACTATTTGTTTTCAGGTTGCCTTCCATTTCAGTAATAAGTGTAACTTCAATCCTTTTTAATTACAAATTTTTACATTATCATATTGCTGTGTTGTTTAATGAATGTTGCACTGTTACCAAGACAATACTGCAATTTACATATTATTGATGAGAACAACTTAGTATGTGTTGAGATTGCAGCACACGACTATATGAGTTGCAATGCACTTAATAACAATATGATGTATAATGTTGAGACGTATTCTTTACCTATATTTAATATCAAGCATGAAACATTTTATAAGTAACTGACATCAAAACAACTACGCAAAAAAAGTTAAATCAAATTAAAACTGCAAAATTACATGTTTCAGTACTAAGTTCATTCACACAGCCAAGATTTCATTCATGTTCAGAAAAGCCAAGAGTTAATTTATTGTTCATGGTTTCTTGTACTCCGCAACCATCTTCTCAACATCTATCGGTCATCTCTTTTTTACCTCCTCGAACTGATGTAAGACAATTCTCAACACACAGCCAAGGGCCTATTCTTGTTGCAGGACCTTTAATCTGAACAGCAGGACATTTACCCCCTTGTTTAGCTTTACCAGAACTACAAAAAAAGAAGATTGTTTCAATACTGCATTATTCTAAATGATGCACTGTAATATATAACAAGCAATACAGTAATATAACATGCAAAACTGCAAGATGATGCATTATCCTTAAAGGCCCACTGCAATATATAACAAACAAGACAACATTATTCTAAATGTTGCACTGCAATATATAACAAGCAATATAACAAGACAATATATAACAAGCAATACAACAAGATGATGATGCATTATTCTAAATGGCCCACTGCATTATTCCAAATGGCCCATTGCAATATATAACAACCAAGAATACATTATTCTAAATGTTGCACTGCAATATATAACAAGCAATACAACAATATAACTTGCAAAACTGCAAGACGATGATGCATTATTCTAAATGACCCACTGCAATATATAACAAATAAGACTGCATTATTCTAAATGATGCACTGCAATATATAACAAGCAATACTGCAAGATGTATCACAATACCTTCACCTCCTGGTCCTCTTAGTTCTTCATCGATATTCATTCTATTGCTTGTTTCACCTTCCACTTCCTCCTCATTCATATTCTGATGATAAGTTCTGGTTTCTGCTTCACGTATATACCTTCTAGACTCTTCCTCTTCTGCCTCTGATCTTATTCTTTTTCGTGCCATTTAATTTGTCTTGCACTGCATTAAACCAATAATATCAATCAAATATCGTCCACCAATTAAGCAACATCCAAAAAATGAACCATATACAATAAAGCAACATACAAAATGAAGTAGATACAACAAAATCATCCACAAAATGAATCATGCAATAACATAATTAACACCACTTTTATAAATTAATACAACCAAATCAGCAATTGACCCAAATCATACAGTAACATAATTAACCCCACTATTATAATTAACACCACTTTTTTACATTAATACAACCAAGTCATCACCACAAAATGAATCATACAGTAACATAATGAATCATACAACCAATCAGAAACTAGCAACCACAGAAGCATAAAATTGACCCAAATTCCATATACTAGAAGCAAATCAGCAATTCAGATTTCAAATGCAGACACAACTTGAGCTAGAGAACTTGCAGACAAGCTATTTAAAGAAGAAATCCAAGGAATTTTGAGCTGTAGATTGCACAGGGTGTAAACTATTTATTTTCAATTCACTTCGGGTACAACAACACTTAATCCAATAGAAAAAAATCACAATAGTCGATCACAATGTGTCAAAAAACCTTTATTTCACCACTGCATGGAGCAAATCATCATACAATTGCAAAAATCACCAATAGATGGAGCAAAGAGCTACACAATTGAGAAAATCACCAAAAACACCCATTAAAACTGAACTCGCGACTATAAAAAACTTTCATATCACCAATGCATCTCTGAAAATCGATATCCAGAAAAAAAAACCATACCGCCGTCCGAAATCGAGTTTTCCATCGGAAACGTTGCTTCAGTTCGCCGTCGAAGTGAGTCTTAATCATCGTCGAAGTGAGGGTTAATCGCCGTCGAAGTGAGGGTTAATCGCTGACTCACGGTGTAGAGGCGGAGGCGGCGTGAACTTGTGAATTTAGGGTTTCTCGTAGTGAATCAGCGGTAGAGAGAGGGGGAGGGGAGAGAGAGAGAGAGACAGATTTAGAGGCAGAGGCGGCGAGATTCGGAGGCGGCGGGATTCAGAGTAATCGCTATCGGAGAGTCAGGGAGAGAGAAGAGTCGGGGAGAGAGAGAGATGGATTTGGAGAGTGATGTTATTTTTGGGGGATATCCCCAATTTGATTCTATATGAAATGACTAAACTGCCCCCGACTGCAATTTCGTATACACTAGACAGCAATCTCAATTCTGTTCGCGAAATTCAATCTTGAGCGTTGGATTTTCGGATCTAAGAGTGTATATTTCGTATGATTATTAAAATTGGTAAGCATTTTAATTTATAGATCTAACTATATTTTAAAGTATTTTGAATTTTTAAATAAAAATATTACATATATACAAGATATAATATCTAAGTTATACTTAATATACATTATACAATATAGTATAATAAAAAGATACATATTAAATATATTATATAAAAAACGAATAAGAAAAGACATGCAACACTTTGTAATAAAAATGACATAGCATTATTTGTGTTTCATACACAAAATTGTGCGTTTCAACCACAACACCAAATGCTGTGATTTCCTCCACTGCATAGGATCTCATCCCTTTCTATATACTAGTAGTACTAATTAGTATATCTCGAACCTTTTAATAATTGATTCGAGTTCGGTATGGTAGTTATTAGTAGTTTAAAAATAAACACTAAAAAAAATCATATTTTACCTCATTATTTTAAAATTTATATTGTGAGTTGAACACTATGTCGAGACTAATCGTTTGTCGAAAAATAATGAAAAAAGAGGAAAATGTGACTTACTAAAAAGAGATTTAACGGGCTCCACAAACTTATTATCGACTATTTATCCAAAAAATAAATAAATATACAAATATCCGAAATATAAATTCTTGTTCACTAACCTGCCGTCAAACTAGCCGTTCGCGTAAGGCAAATCTCGTAACTGCGAACTAAAAATCGTTATCATTTCCGTCAACGTCTCCTCGTCTTTTCTTTCCAACTCCATTTTCACTCAGCCGGATGCTGAGCCGCTGAGGGTATTCTTAACGGTCAGTTCTTCTCTACATTTCTCCTACTCACTGCGTGTTTCGAGTTTCCTAAGCGTTCCTCACTTTTTTTTTTTGGATTGTTTTGTTATGCATGTTGAGTAATAGAAATTATTGATTTAATATTTGGGGTATGAATGCATTTTTTCTGCGTTTAATTATGATGATTTTTTTTCGGAGTTGATTTGCCATCAAGTGTTCGATGCTAGGTCACTGAGAGATGTGCCAGAAGTAAAATATGGAAATTAAAAAAAAAAAATCTGTGATTGATTGGTGTGATCATGATAGAGGTGAATCGGTGATCAACATCTCTATGCATAATATCATTATGTGTATGCCTGCATTATACTAGTGTATACTTGGATGTGGTGTGCAAAGTGTTTGCGTGCATAGATGGAGGATATATTGGGAGATTGCTGACATTGCAATTTATGTGTTTTTTACACTGTATTTGGGTGCTCACATGCAAAGCCATATTTCACAATCATATGCATTTCTCTCAAGTTTTAATGCTGAAATTCTTTTGTTTGGTGTATATGTTTGACAATTTCAGGTTGATCCGAAGCCTGTGAGTTTCTGGTTCGTGAAGGTTGTGTTGATGCACACTTATTTCGTCTGAATTAGGAGTCATGGAGGTTGCATGTAGCCTATCATCTACAAGTGTAATTTATGGAGGTGAAATTGCAAGTGGCAGGGCAGTGGAGTGCTTGAATTTTTCTACAGGTTTGGGGCATAATAGAGGTTTTCACTACAAATTGTTTGGAGATTCAGGACTTGTCTTGGGAGCAAATTCACCGAAGAGGTTGAAGAAGAAGAAGAGTTGTTACTGTGCCAACTCTTACGTTCCTAGTGAAGGGAATTATCTGTTGCAATGCTTTAGCTTTAACAAGTCTTCCATTAATAACAACACCAATTTCAAAATTTTGAAGCATGTGGGACTGTCATATTGTCAGAAAAATGATTCGGTGGCTTATATAAATGGAAATAGTGGAGATGTTGAAAGCACTGAAAGTAGAAACGATGACAGTAGCCTTGCTGCTAGTGAGCGATCAGGGGAGGCAAAAGGAGAAATTGGGTCTCCTAGTGTGGATGAATTAAGAGATTTATTGCAAAAAGCACTGAAAGATTTGGAAATTGCGCGACATAACAGTATAGTATATGAGGAAAAAGCCCAGAGGATATCAGAAGCTGCGATAGCGTCGAAGGATGAAGCTACTAATGCTTGGATTGACGTAAATAATGCTCTCCAGGACATCCAAGTGGTAATAAATGAAGAGGCTATTGCTCAAGAAGGTGTCCAAAAGGCTGCATTAGCTCTTTCTTTTGCTGAAGCAAGACTCCAGGTGCTCTTGGATTCAATCAAAATAGATACTGGAAACAACAGCTTACCTAATGTAAAAGAAGTCGATTCTGGATATGAAGGTGGAGCTGAAGAATTCAATCAAGAGGAAGCACTCTTGGCAGCGCAGGAGGACATACAAGAGTGTAAAGATCATTTAGCAAATTGTGAGGCTGAGCTAGAAAGGGTTCAAAGCAGAAAAGCAGAGCTGCAAAAGGAAGTAGATAGGTTGAATGAGGTAGCAGAACTAGCTCAAATCAATTCTTCTAAAGCAGAGGAAAAAGTGGCCAATATAATGCTTTTAGCAGAGCAAGCTGTTGCGCATGAACTTCTGGCTGCACAGTGTGTCGACGATGCTGAGATTGCACTGCAGAGGGCAGAGAAGAACCTTGCCCTTTCCAATATCAATATTGCAGATTCTATGGTTGAGGGAACTATCTCGAAAGAGGCATCTCAAGTAATATCTGCAGATGGCGCTGTTGAGGGAGACTTGAATCTGCCACTTGAAGCTTCAGAAGTACTTGAAACATCTCCAGATGGCCAGTTAGAGGAACAGACTTTCCTGGATGATACTGTTAGTGACAAAGAGAATGGAAAAATAAGTTTCTCTAAGGATACTGAAACTGAGCCTGAGAAACTAAAAAC
Organism: Salvia hispanica; assembly: GCF_023119035.1. Lineage (NCBI taxonomy): Eukaryota > Viridiplantae > Streptophyta > Magnoliopsida > Lamiales > Lamiaceae > Salvia > Salvia hispanica. The sequence goes on along the minus strand of NW_025952629.1, from coordinate 28,632 downwards.
TATACTCAGCAAGGTACAGGAAGCGCAGAAAGAAACAACAAGGGATGGTTCCCCTTTAAATGCTCCAAAAGCATTTGTAAAGAAATCATCGCGGTTCTTTTCTGCTTCTTTTTTCTCTTTTTCTGCAGATGAGGAAGAGTTCTCACCAGCTTCAGTTTTCCGTGGTCTTGTGGAGTCTGCTCGGAAGCAATTGCCAAAGCTCGTACTTGGGTCAATACTTGTTGGAGCAGGGTATGCTTTCTCCTTTCCCTGGAGATTTTTGGTGGCTTCTGCAATCTGCGTACTCACCTAGTTAATTGAACAAATGAAAAATAGTAGTACTAAATATCTGAAAATGTATAAGCTTATAGTAATTCATTCTAATGGAAACTGGGTCTCTTCTGATTTTTGTTTATTGAAAAGCATGATGCTTCACAAAAAAATTGCTGATGTTCATTGCAGAATTGCCTATTATAACCATCGTGGTGAAAAGGTAGCTCAGTTTTTTCAGCAGCCTGGCATCATTGCCACTAGTATTGATGAAGTATCAACTACCACAAGACCCTTGGTCAGAAATATAAGAAAGCTTCCAAATGAAATAAAGAAGCTCATGGATTTTCTTCCTCATCAAGAGGCAAGACTCCCCTTCTCTATTTCTCTCATATTGTTTTTAGATAAAACCTGTCATTCCCATGTTACTGTGATTTTATATCGCTATGTTTCAATTTCTTAATCCCAACATCTCTTATCTTCTTCAGATAAATGAGGAGGAAGCTTCCCTGTTTGATATGTTGTGGTTGCTACTTGCAAGTGTTATATTTGTGCCTATTTTCCAAAAAATTCCTGGAGGTAAGTGGCATTTGTGCATTTGTACCCTAACGCCTGAGGTTGTGATGAAAAAAGGGATTAATTTCATCAGTATGTCAAATAGTTAATCTTCACGCAGACAATTCATTTAATAGGAAATACTGTTTCAGTTAAAGTTCTTTCCTGGCACCTCGGCTTTATTAGCAAATGCCTAATAGTCTATAGTATGAATTAGATATATTTATGCTCAGGACATATTTTCTATGTTTGAGTTTATATTTACCTTTTCTCTCTTTTCACATGTGAGAGCTTTTTTGCTGGTGTAGATTGTATGCAATTAATTATAGTACTTGAATCTTCTCCATTGAAATTTTAGGCAGCCCTGTTCTTGGATATTTGGCTGCTGGAATCTTAATTGGACCTTATGGTCTCTCTATTATACGTAATGTTCATGAAACTAAGGCAATAGCAGAATTTGGAGTTGTCTTCTTACTGTTTAATATCGGCCTTGAGGTAGAGCACCATGCCAATTTTGGATTTTTCAGATTTATTTATAATTCATAATTAACCTGTATGGCTATATCCATGTGACCTTTAACTCATTGTTTTCTGGCAGCTCTCTGTTGAGAGACTAAGTTCCATGAAGAAATATGTTTTTGGACTGGGTTCTGCTCAGGTGACTTGACACTGTATAACTTTCAATCTGAAGTAGGATAAAGCCCAAGCATGTCATTTCATTTTAATGTGCCTGAATAAATACAGGTCTTGGTGACAGCTGTGGTTATTGGCTTACTTGCTCGTTATGCTTCTGGGCTGCCTGGTCCAGCTGCAATTGTCATTGGCAATGGCCTTGCGCTGTCTTCAACTGCTGTAGTCCTTCAGGTAGGCATCCTTTGATCTTTTATCTATTTTTGTGAGTGTTTTGAGGTATCAGTGCCAAATGCTGAAAGAATATATGTGGCACATATCCAGGTTTTGCAGGAACGTGGGGAGAGCACATCACGCCATGGGCGTGCTACATTTTCTGTATTACTCTTCCAGGTACAGCATACTACTCTGTAGGTTTAGTATCTATTTCCTGTTATGTCTGATTACTCCACCATTCATGTGATTTTTTTCATAGAGCTTGGCACCTACTTACGTAATTTCTTTCTATTCTAGGATTTGGCTGTGGTGGTTTTGCTTATTCTGATACCCCTGATTTCACCAACATCTTCCAAAGGAGGGGTAAACATTTTGGATTCTGTTATTTTCATCTTATCCTAACAAAGAATTTTATGACATGATAACCCATTTGGGTAAATATTTTATTCTTTCATCATTGCCATTCAAATTAAAGTTAGGTCGTCATATGCTATATTGTTTGACAAGTACCACACTTTGTTTAACTCTCGTGTTTGTTTATTTTACTGTGATAGCTTAAACATCATTCTAAGTTTCTAACTAACAATGCTGGTGATGTGGTTATGATAATATATACCTTCATGGTTTTCAGGTTGGTTTCCAGGCCATTGCAGAAGCTCTTGGGATTGCTGCTGTAAAGGCAGTTGTTGCCATCTCTGTCATAATAGCTGGAGGACGCCTGGTAATTTATGATTCTTTAGGGCATGGGCGAACCATTCCCTGTTCATGATGGTGGAGTTTGTCCAGTCAACTGAAGTCATATTGATAAAAATTCCGGTTAAGCTTGCTGCTAAAGCGGGCAGGATGTTCTACATGTTACAAGCCATACTGAGCTTTGTTCCTGCTGTATGATGTTAGGTCATTTATCACTTGAAAAAATGACTTCCAGTTTTTCTTCCTTGTGCAGCTGCTTCGCCCAATTTATAAACAAATTGCAGAGAATCAAAATGCAGAAATATTTTCAGCAAATACTCTTTTTGTTATTCTGGGGACTAGTCTACTAACTGCCAGGGTAGGAGAACTCATGTTACTCATATTTTTTTTTTCTGACATGTTATTACTTATGGTTGTGGCTCATCATTATCATAGTATTTCTTGCATACTATTTTTAATGTATTTGATGCATTATCTGAACACAGGCTGGTCTTTCCATGGCTTTAGGAGCATTTTTAGCAGGCTTGCTACTGGCAGAAACAGAATTCTCATTGCAGGTTGAATCTGATATTGCTCCATACCGTGGACTTCTCTTAGGTCTCTTCTTCATGACGGTAAATTCCCATATTTAAGTGATTGTAGTCATCGTTTTGATACAGTTCACAACCCTTTGTTAGCGTGTGTGTGTCTTCCCTCTCTCTTCTATTTTTTCAGTTTATGAAGTCTTTATAAATGCATTCCATTGTCTATTAAACTCTTTATTTCCTTAGTCTGTTGCTTCCAGAGTTTATATTCCGCGTAATTTCACCTTTGAATATTATATGCTTCATTTGATTGTGTTTTTTTTGTTAAATAGTGACTATTGCTACTGTTCCTCTCTCATATATCTCTTACAAAAATGCTGATTCCTTACAGGTTGGGATGTCCATTGATCCAAAACTTCTATTTTCAATTTCCCAGTTATTACTGGAATATTAGCGCTTCTAATTGTTGGGAAAACCATTTTGGTTGCAATTATTGGTAGACTTTTTGGCATCTCAATTGTATCAGCAGTAGAGTTGGTCTCCTACTAGCACCTGGTGGAGAATTTGCATTTGTGGCTTTTGGTGAAGCTGTCAATCAGGTTCTCTAACAAATTTTACTTGTTTCGTAATCTACTGCTTAGTATGATATATTTTCTTCTTAGAGAGTTCATTAACACCTTGTTATATCTCACATGTTAACTTTCTGCCTGTTGGTTGAGATCCAAATATACTATGACTTCTAGACGTTGTGTTAGATTGAAGGTAAAACAATCACAAAGAAATAGCACAAAGTCGATCTGAATTCTATGAAAGAGATAAACAATCTAAGAAGGAGAGAGTCTTCTTTCATTAATTATCAGGAGTAAGCTTCCTGAAAAAGTTCATCCGCTTCAGTAGCTTCCTGGATAAGTCTTCTAGAATTAAAATGCATTCTAAGACCACAAAGGAACCAGCGCTCAGTAACATTAATAGATAATAAAATAGAACTATGCCTTGCCCAATGACCAAGCCTACTCTTTGCCGTTCGTGCATAGACCACGGCTGCTGTTGTATAACATATTGGCGTAGAAATTCCAAGTTAACTAGTACTATTTTTGAAACAACAATAAGTACTTCCTTTATTTTTTCTGGTTGAGCTGCACCATAACCTCCTTATGATTTTCAAGTTAAAGGTTAGGCTCGTTAGAATATCCACTTGCCATAGGTCATTAGAACTCAAAAATTAACAAGCATTTGGAATGTGTGAATAAGTATTTCAACACAGTACTATGAAGCAACTCTGAAATGGTTTGGCCTATTTTCCAGGGTATAATGTCTCCACAGTTGTCTTCATTGCTTTTTCCCGTGGTTGGGATATCAATGGCCCTAACTCCTTGGTTGGCTGCTGGAGGACAATTTATAGCCTCTCGCTTTGAGCAGCATGATGTTCGAAGTCTATTGCCGCTGAAAGTGAGGTGAACTACAAAGATCTCCTGCATGGATTAAGTGTCTTGAGTTCACGGCCATGCTGCCATTGTTATCTTCTCTAAGTGTTTCATACTGTACAGTCCTTTCCCATTATCAACATTTTCCTATTCAAATATGGCATTAACGGATACCTATACTATTCTTGTAATTTAGGAAGATATAACTGCCAAATGGGTGATTTGAACATACTTTGATTCCTTTTAACAGTTAAGGAAAGGGATTTAGTATTCAGATGAGAGTATGTAGCTTTTCTTGGCTATCTTGGTACCTTTTCTAATTTCTATTTTCGAACCTTTCCAGACTGATGACTTGCAAGATCATATTATTTTATGTGGTTTCGGACAGTCGGCGAGGTATTTTCTGATCTTCAGTTCATAGTATGAACTGCCTTAATTATCATTATAAACTATGAAATTATCATCTGGTATGTCTGATTTCAGTTTGAAATTACAGATTATCGCCCAGCTTCTTTCAGAACGGTTGATTCCATTTGTTGCACTTGATGTCAATGGGTATTACTCTTATCTTTAAGTGTTACGGTTTGAATAGTTTAGAAGTTATAAAGTTCTATGTTCTAATGTCATGACCAACTTTAGAGCATGATAGCCTTAGATAGTTGCAATGCATAATTCTCTCAAGTCTTAACCAAAGTTCTACCATTTTGGCAGAGTATGATATCCGTACATAGTAGCAACTCACCATGATTCTTGGATTAGCCTGGCATGGGTGGTGCTCATTTTTGGAATTCATTACATTTGCTTCTTGAAGGTCATGAACATATTTTATGTTGCAGTCACATCATGTCACAACCTTTTGGTCGTTTTTTAAGTTAGGTTATTTGGTTTAGCAACTAGGCCGTCTTCCAAGTGCCAAGAAACATAAAAGTGGATCTCGAACATCTAGAAGTCTCATCCAAAGTGACTTCTACATTTTTATAAAGGGATACTTGGGTAACTGTTGAGTTTCATTTCATGTAACATAGGAAAAGACAATATTTGATTTCTGATACAAATGGATGAGTAGGCTTTCTCTGTTTATCAGCACTTAAATATAATAAATATTCAACTTTAATCATTTCAGCGATCGAGTTGCATATGGACGCGCACTTGACCTTCCTGTTTACTTTGGTGATGCCGGTAGTCGAGAGGTGATTAAAATGATCAAATTTTAATCACGGTTCTTCAAGAAATGAAGGAAATCTTCTTACTAGCTTTGATTTCTTGTTTTAGGTCCTCCATAAAATTGGTGCTGAAAGAGCATGTGCTGCAGCAATAACCTTAGACAGTCCAGGAGCAAATTATAGAACTGTTTGGGCTTTGAGCAAGTATTTTCCCAACGTTAAAACATTCGTCCGTGCTCATGGCGTCAATCTAGGGCAACTTGGAAAAAGCTGGTGCAACAGCGGTATTCTTCTTTCATTTCTTGAGTGGTCTCCTTTCTATTGAATAATTCACTTGAGCAGTCTATACGTACATGTATTTATGGGTATTGATAAGGATCTACCATTATTGGTAGTACTTTGTTCCTGTGCATAATTTATTTAAAAGATCCAAACTTTCTTTCGATTAAGTTACTCTCAACAAAATTCAGGTTGTTCCTGAGCGTTGGAACCTAGTTTTCAGTTAAGCTGCTGTTCTTGCACAAGTAAGTAGTTTAACCATAAGCCTGTCTCTCTCTCTCTATCTCTCTAGTTCATCAGTTAGTTGATAATGACTATGTTGTTGCAGGCAAAATTGCCAGCCTCGGAGATAGCAGCTACTATTGATGAGTTTAGATCCCACCACCTGTCCGGCTTACAGAGGTAAGCAGATTTCAAACATCTATGCATCTTTCATCACGCTATTAGGTCTGATCGTGCATGTGGTGTGCGTATTGGGGGGCGTTTGTGGAAGAACACTGATGATCAAACATGTTTCCCTATGTACAGCTTTGTGAAGCCAGTGGCAGCTCTCTTGGTTATGGATTTTCCAAAACAATGAGCAAACCTAAATCTCAGCCCTCTGACTCTTCAGACGACAGCCAAATCTCTGAAGGGTCAATACCAATATAAGGGGTTTCTTACGTTTCCTCCACAAGGTAAAAAAATGCAATTTTTACCCATGATGTGTAAATTTATAAAGCAACCACCCACCAAATCGAATCAGAAATACTCATCAAAATACAAGTTTTCACCAACCAATGAATTACATCATTAGATTTGAGTAAAAGGAGTTCATGATTATCAGACACTGTTGCTACATAGCCTACATTTATCAAACCTACAAACAAATCACGATGATGAATACTTGAATGGATTGCAACAACTATGAAAGCTTGTTAAAAGACTCGGAAATGGCCTACAGACATGTTCAGACGATAAATACCATTGAAATCTGATGTTAAAAATACTAGTGAGTTCGTGGGAATTGAGCAAGTTGAACCTTCAATAATGCAGGGGGGATAATCTGTCACTCATACAAATCTGTCACTCATACAATAAGTGTACAATGTCTGATAATATAGAAAAGAAGAATCTGTATATCCTGGCGCTTTGCACTTGCAGCTGGTAGAACTTCAAGTTCTGGGTTTTCTCCGAGGTCCACGAATCTCAAAAGCTCACAGAACTTTAAGTGTTGGAAATCAGGGGCCATCCACCTTGCTAGCTCAGGAAGAGTTTCGTACACTGATTTATTATGTCCTCGGGCCCATAACTGGTATCAAGTTTCAAAAATACGATTTCACATCATAAGGGGAGGGATTTGCAGAAAAATGTTTTCGTACTCGCAGCTGGTAGAACTTCAAGTTCTGGGTTTTCTCCGAGGTCCACGAATCTCAAAAGCTCACAGAACTTTAAGTGTTGGAAAATCAGGGGCCATCCACCTTGCTAGCTCAGGCAGAGTTTCGACACTGATTTATTATGTCCTCGGGGCTAGTAACTGGTATCAAGTTTCAAAAATACGATTTCACATCATAAGGGAGGGATTTGCAGAAAAAAAACATGCTAAAAAAATCATGGTTGCAACCACATATTCATCTATACATTCTAGTTTAGTTCAAAACGAATCGAGACTTGCATAAACCTCAATTTCGAGGCAGTAGATATATTGATTGAATCGCGACACTAGGAATGATAAAAATGCACTCACCCGTGTGGCCATTGGTCCTCTCCGACTCAAATATCTCATAGTCATTTCCTCCCTATCATTGATCACAAAAATACTTATAGAACCAATAACAGGATAGATTTTAAAATTAGGAGCAAGGAAAAACCAGATCAGTTTCTACTTGTATAGACAACCTTGTAGGTCTTGTCTCCGAAGAAGTGAACTTCTTGAAACTCTTCCAGGTATTTCAAGCAATATGTTTTATCCAGCCTTGGAGAAAAACCTGCCGGAAACATTTTGCTCAGGTACACACTACATTTAATGGAAATATAGCAAACACAGATGAAATTGCTTACATCAAAACTGATTTGTCCACCAATGGAAAATGTTAGGTTATACTGCGCAAACTTCTCACGGAGCACAGACACCATTTTGGGGCGAACGTTGTGAATCTGATTACATTTATGAACTCAATTCTGTTAAAAGTAAATGAAATGAAAAGTTCTAGTGACAAAATTCAAGTGTCTCTCAAGTTCCAGTTAAGATAAAGACATGGTCCTTCCCCTGTATGTACAACTCATACCTTATCATACTTTTCAAACTCATCTCGTTCTTCCTGACTGCAGTTTCTTCCAATGGGAAATACATTAAGCATACCATTTCGGAATTCAATAAATGTTCCCCTAGAGTAAAAGAAAATGGAGCTAAGATTTCTATTAGATATGATCAGGTGCATATGAGAGCTTTATTTTTACTTACCTTTTAATGGGGATGTCCAAGTCAGCTATGTAGTGGAGAGAGAAGTTAATCAATTCCTGTAATATTACTGACAACACATTAAATGATTTCCAACAAGAAATTGTATTGACATGTCTGGGTTTGGAGAGGTCAGACATTCACTGTAACACCCTTCAATAAGGGGAAATATGCCTAATTTAGTATCCAATATGCAAAGAAGGTGGCAGGTTCTAACCTTGAGCTTTTCTTCTCCAAGAAATGACTTCAAGCCTGCATGGCATATATGAAGTCATCAAAATGAGAAGTTTAATGTAATCAAATAGTATATCTTTATTCTCGTTACTTTACGTGATTTATATGGTTTGATGCTCGCAAAAGTATGTTTTATGGTGTAGGAAGCAGAATGGATGGTGAAATGGGACATGGAATGAAGCTCGGATTGAGAACAAAGTCATTGGAAAAAGTCATGCAAAATAACCAATTTGACACTTGCCAATTTGACATCTGCCACTGTCGCGAGTCCAGAATATGCTCAAAATCAGCCACCCGGCCAGGTGATTTTCATGCTCAATAATTCACCCGGCCGGTACGAAGACACAATAACTGCCAATTCAGTTTTCAAATAGTTTGGAGACAGTTTTGGGAGGATTATTGAGATATTCTGAGACACGAAAAGAGAGAGAAAAGAGAGAAAGAGGAGGAAGAAGGAAGGATGAAATTGCCAACATTCTCGACGATCCGTCTCCAAATCTCAATTCCACTCAACGAGAACATACTTCCTATGGTTTTCATTGTGACTTTTACCATGTGTTTGGGCTAAACTCTCAATGTTGCTCCAAGTTGTGATTTAGGCTTGTTTGAATGTTCTACACCATTGAATCCACGTTTTGACATCGTTGATGTGTTTAATGTTAGATTCAATCACTTTAGAGACCTTTATCGTTATAGAGGTTTAATCCTTGTTTATCGTCTCTTTAATATAGACTTGGATGGACTAATCAATTGATATGTTGTTGAATTTGAATTGTTCGAGGATAATTTGACAACAGATTAGGTAAGTTTATATAGTAGATGATATGTTATTCCTGCGCTCCTCGGAATTTAATATCTTTAAAAATTAGTTCATGGAACAAGTGTTCGTCGCAAACATGTTCAGTGACGCGATTAGATTGATTAATTAATCCCAAAATATGTGCTTTTGATGTAGGAGTAGAATGATTCAATTCTAATGAGCAACTTGGAGTGACATGTCTTTCCGTTTGTGAAATCTTTTTGTTTTTATTCGTTTGTTTAATTTTGTCAACATCTTTCAAAACCAAAAATCAAACATTTGTTATGTTTTTATAAGTATAAACATTCTTTCACCTCCTTGTGGATCGACACTTGAAATATTACTTACGACAGCTAATTTATTAAACTTGATATATTTGTAAACCGATAAGATACTCTAAAATATGTATCAAGTTTTGGCGCAGTTGCCGGATGCAATAGGTTGTTTAATACTCCCTCCGTCCCAAGATATTAGACCACTTATACCATTTTGGGTGTCCCAACATATTTGAGTCATTTTTATTTATGGAAAAATTTACTTTACTATCAACTCCACTTACAGTACTAAACAACATCTCCTAAATCCTGTCCCCAAAAGAAAGGGCTTTAATATCTCGGGACGGAGGGAGTACTTTTTATTTTGTTAGGTACTTACTGTTGTTGAGGGTGTAGCCATCAACCACGTCCGGATTTGAAGACGAAGGAGTGTATATTTTAGGTGATATTTTTCTAATTCTTAGTTTAGTAATTAGGTAGTTTAGTTTACACTCAAGCACACACGTGTTATAGGGCTCACCCCGAGTTGTCGAGAGGTCTCGCTTCGATAGTAGTCTCGCTTTTGATAGTAGTTTAATATATTTTGTGTTTGTGCTTGGTTTCTTTTTAGTTGTGTGTTTTGTAATCATAAAAAAAAAATTGTGAATGCTCACTAGATCAAGGGCTACACCGCCGTTTAATCAACTCACATATCATAGAAGAGTACCGAGAGGGTTGGAAATAGAGAACTATCCCAGGCTATCTAAAGTCCAAATAGAGAGAATCCTATTCATTCAAGTTTAGAAAGTAATAGTGAGACATAATCGGCAGAATCGATGGTGAGCTGAGAATGAGTACAATGATGCCCCAACACATGTGGGAAGGTTTGGATATATCCTTAGATCGGGAGTGAACACCCGAGGGAGTTTGCCTACGCAAATGACAATGTCAACATTCCACCTCACTATATCGTTTGGTGAATAGAGGAAACCTTTTCCATGGTTGTGATGATGAAGATCCAATGAGCCATCGGAATATCTTCTATGAGTTACAGACCACCAAATGTGGAGCATCATCGAATCGAGAGCTTTATTCCCTTTTTCATTGAGGAGAAAGCAATCTTTGTTTATAGTCGTTGGCTCGACTTTCTTTCACTCTACTTCTATCCATGCTCCAATAGGCGGTTCTCCACTTTCTCTTACTTGATCACCACTTTCTCACCATATACTCGAAATATGAGCATATTTGTCTTAGTCTCAATCACAATATCACCGGTGCTAAAAAGCTTACCAAAGAGGATAGGCATGCCCTTGTCCTCTTCCATCTCTAGGACAATAAAGTTGACGGGAGTACAAATTTGTCCACCTTCACCAAGACATCCTCGATGATCCCTTTTGGCTTAATAATTGAATGATCCTCCAAGTAAAGGCCAATATCGATTGGTTTAATCCTTGCTTCAAGGCCGATTGACCTCGCAGTTTTAAAGCCATCAATGATATTCCCGAGCCTTGATCAAGTAGATACTTTGGGAATTTCTTATCTCCCACCTCACACGGGATCACACAACTTCCAGAGTCTCTTCTTTTAGCCGGTATCTTCCCTTCACAACCGTGAGCAAATGCGCTCAATATCACAACATCATCATCTTGTATCTTCTCCTCCTTCGCAATAAGATCCTTGAAAACTTGGAGAATTTAGGAAAGTGTAGGAACAGATCCACCAGGACACATCTACATTAACTTTCCTAATGATATTCATCATCCAATTGAGTCCTTTCTCTTGAATTATTTTCTCTCTTATTCTTCTCGATTGGGAAAGGTGGTGGTAGGATACAATCCGGAAATTGAATAGACTCTTGGGATCCATTGCCGGACTCAACGGCTTCTTCTTCTTTGTATCACATTGACTTGCATCTTCTTTTTCTTGTCGACCATCTCTAGCTTCGCGTGGCCCACTCACTCCCCTCATCCGCCCGCGTGCGAGGTTTGTGAGCTAACAACTCTGTCCGCCCTCGCATGCAAGATGTTTCGCCTCTATATCACTTGCTCTCCAAGTCTCTCTAACTCTTTCCCACTTCTCAATGTGATGCTTTGCATTGCTCATTAATCTTCGGGTTTGTTATCGTGGTGCTTGGAATAGCTCCTCGGGGTCTGGTTTGCGCAGCCGTTGCAAGTTGGCCTCTCATCATCTCCAAGTTCTTCTCATTAACTTTTTCTTTAAAATAATCATTCTCTTTTTGACTCTTAGTCATGAAGGAGTAAATCTGCGCAACTTGATTATCACTTGATGGCTTTTTCTCAAACCCCGGGGGTTGGGCATTCCCTCCATTGATTACTCGCGTGTTGCTAGGACCACTTGATTCCAATGTGCTTTGCGAGGTCTTCATTCCGCGATTGTATTGAGGTCCTTGGTTGTAGCCTTGCCAATTATCCTCAATATAATTCACATCTTCCACAGAGGTCCTTGCGACTTGGACATTGATCTCGTATAATGACCTCCTTGACATACCCACACTTCATCGCTGTTGCACTTGTGATTAGGAGTCAATTGCAAGGACTTGACAACTTTTGTCATTGAAGACATTTGAGTACTAAAGTCGGCCAATTGAGCCTCAATTGCTGTCAATCTTTTGCTTCCTTGATAGCACCAAATGTATCTCGCTTCTCCGTTGTCGGTCTTGGATTATGCCAATTTCTCACGATTGTTCGCCAACCCCGGAATAAAGCTCTCACTTCATCATGAGTCAAATCATCCCAAATTCTCACTTGAACCTCGCAGTAACCAAGCCCGTGCCTTCATGATTGAGTCCTTTGTAGAATTTCACAAGGTCATGCCCGAAGCTAGTCGTGACTTGGTCATTTCCTTAACAATTTCTTAAATCTCTAACAAGCTTCCCAAATGACTCATCATATTTTTGCCGGAATGATGTGATTGCTTCTCTCAACTTTTCGATCTTCATTGAAGAGTTATATTCCAAAAGGAACTTGACTTCAACTTTCAAATGTTGCTATGTTGTAGCCCGTAATGAGTCATGCCATTCTCTAGTTTTCCCTCTAAACGAAAAAATGAATAAAGTTATCTTGATGCTCTACATTTGGTGGTCTGAGAATTTTCACTCATAGTAGGCATTTAGATGGCTTGGATCTTCATCATCACGACCAGGGAAAAAGGTTTCCTCCATTCACCAACGGATATAGTAAGGTGGAATGTTAACATTGTCATTTGCGCGGTAAACCCCCCGTGTGTTCAACTCCGAACTAAGGATATCTCCAAACCTTCCCAATTGGTGGGGCATCATTGTACTCATTCTGGCCATCGTTCTGCTTTGATTCGTTTCACTATTACTTTCGAACTTGAGCTAAATATATGATTCTCTCTAGCTGGACTTAGATAGCTGAATAATTCTCTATTTCCAACCCTCTCGGTTCTTCTATGATTTTGAGCTGATTAACGGGGGTTACCCCTTATCTAGTGAGCATTCACAAGATTTTTTTAAACAATTAAAAAAACTTGCACAACAAAAAAAAAACCAAGCACAAAAAACAAAATATATTACACTACTACCGGCGAGACCTCTCGACAACTCCGAGATAAGTCCTATAACACGTGTGTGCTTGAGTGTAAACTAAACTACCTAATTACTAAACTAAGAGTTAGAAAATATCACCTAAAATATACACTCCTTCGTCTTCAAAATCCGGACTTTGTTGATCATGTTGTAAGTTTTAGGTGGTGTTCTACAAAAGTGTAGAGATTTTCAGATTCGATGTTATGTATAAGTGTTGAGAATAAAGTTCTTAGAAAGGGAAAGACGGCCTCCAAATTGTAAAAGTCAAGGCTTTTGAAAATAAAAAAAAAAAAAGAAAAAAAAGTGAATAAAGTTAGAACTTCTATTGCTTGTTGAAGATATAATCTTGTCTAGAAAAAGATGTCAAGTTTGGTGGGTGAAAGTGTGGGTTGTAAAATGTTGTATTTTGTTTGATTCATTGGAAGAAAGTGGTAGAATAAAGAATTTGACACTCAAAGATGTAGTTTTTTGAGCTACTATCCATATTTATCCTTACCTTATCCCTAGCCCTATTACAACCTTTGAATAAAGATCTTAGACTTTATTGTTAATGCATTATGGGTGTTTTGTAAAAGGCTTGGAGTGACATGTCTTTCCGTGTTGAAATCTTTCTGTTTTATTGTTTGTTTTAATTTTGTCAACATCTTTCAAAACTAAAAATCAAACATTTGTTATGTTTTATAAGTATATTGTGTAAACCGGATAAGATATTTTAAAATACGCATCAAAGCTAGCAATATGAAAATGTACGAACTGCTTCAATTCTTATTATTTAGGGGAGGATATCAATAATTTCAGCAGCGAGCAGATATAAAAAACACACATGTATTCCTAACTAATTTCGTTTTTGCAGGAAGGAAGATGAAGAATGGTTCTCCCCCTTCTTTTGACAGAGATGATATGTTTGAGGCTTAGACAATACCTGTGTTCCGATTAATTTTCCATCCTTGTAGCAACTAGGCCGCTCTCAGCAGTCTTCAGTAACTGCATAGAATGAAGAAACCGTATCTCTACAATTAGTTTATTAAAATCATGTGAAGATGATCTGCAATTCGGGATCAGGATCTAAGTAATGGAGTATTTAAGTCTAGGTGACCTGTTTTTCCAAGCTGCTCTGCTATCTTAACAAAATCAGACCCTCCAACAACGCCAATAGCTACTACCTGAGAAGAGATAAGTGCAAAGTTTGAACCACATTGTCTTGTTAATTGTTATCCTCTACATATAAGCCTCCAACGAAACATCACTCAACAACGAACTTTCACACACCCTGTCAATGAAAAATGAAGTACCTTTCTAAGGTCCCGCATGAACTCTAACATCTTAGGAGTAGCCCCCTGCAGTTGGAAACACTAAATCAACTCATAACCGCCATAGTAGCATGTAAATGGACCAGAACAAATAGATGCAAACTGTAAGAGCCCAATAAGTTAGTATTCCTCTTTCAGAGTTAAATGGGAACATAAAGCTAACTAATTTGTAGTAGAATATTAACTTATGAAGGTTCTAGCCAAAATTGAGATAGTGCAGCTTCAATTATATCCACATTATATAGAAACTGGAAAGTAGAACAAACACAAAAAAGAAAAAACAGTTATACACACCTTTCTGGAGCGGTAAGCGTGCCATCGACATCAAAAAGGGCAATCACGCCAGGTCTCCTTACAGCCATAATTAATTTAAACTTTTCCTACTGCAATTCAAAATCCGATGCTTTCAACTTCCGAAATTCAATCACATTGATTGTTACACAAAAACCTGGAGTAAATTTAAAAGAGCAAATTTGATGACCTTGGCGAATGAAGCAACACGCAGTGAGATCCGAGGTCAGTGAACAGAGAATTTCAGAGATCTGAAAAGGGGTGGCAGTTGCACATGGAAGTGGCAAGTCTTTTTTTTTTTTTAATTATTATCATCAATGTAAAGCGCTTTATTTTATTTATTACCAATTTATGAATATAAACTAACACGCTATTTCAACTACTATTTCAACTTTCGTATGCATTTGCATCATAAATTGTTTGTCTTGTAAATTTACATTAATTTGCAAAAGAAAATGATTGTCCTCGTCCACTCCATACGTTGCTTATTCAATGAAAACAATCTAAAATCAAGCCTTGCATACAAGATTTGTTTAGAGGTAGTCATTTTAGAGTTGATATATTTGCACGAAACAACGAAAAAACATCAAAAAGAAAAAATCAAGGCTTGGCTTGTAGAACATGGTAGAATACTTTGTGAATTCTCAAGCTAACTTCAATTATGGCTTCACTGAACTTTTAGCTTCAGCTTCAAGAGTCAATCTGACGCCTTCTGCAAAACATGTCGGAGAAATACCTGTCGTCTGAACCAGCTTGGTGATATCCATGGAAATATCACAAGGCGACTTCACACCGCGATCAACCTGCATACTCCAAAGTTAAGATGGACGAGAGAGAGAGTCCTAAGATCCCCATGAATTAAGTGCTGAATTTCTCTTATATCATCAAACTGATTGAAGAAGAAAACACATTCTAGAAACATACTGATGAAGCCAAACTTGTTTGATCAATGAGGTACTATATCCCCTGGCATGCGCAACAGCCTCAGCCATTTGAACCCGTGACACCCTATCAGGTCCACCAACATTCAGAAGCAGCTGCACTTGTTTAGTCTCTGCACAACATTATCAATCAAAATTTGAAGCTCAAGCATGATAAGAGTAAAATTGATACATAAAAAAAAAAAAAAAAAAAAAGTAAAATTGATACATTTTCCCAGCAGGAAAGCAGCTCTATTCTGAAAACATTTACTACTAAACAAAGAAACTAAACTAAGTTCCAAAACCAACTCCACTAACCTGTGATCCATTGGTTTGTCAGTATTTGTACGAAGCAACAAGATCCTTCACAAAGATAGGCAGCGGAATTCATCATGAAAGAAATCCATTGGCTCTCCCTTAGCAAGAACACTATCCATCCACTGCACAAAAATACATAATAAGATCCTTCACATTGATGGCATAAGAAATGACTCTAATGAAACTCATTAAGAAAGCAGAACCAGTAAATAAAGGCATCACCTTGCTTTCAAAAGCAAGTCAGCCACTAGCAAGAATTTTATTTCTGAATGGATGTGTAGAAATGATTGTGAGATTACAATGAAGTTTTAAGTGCTAATGAAGATAAAAGAAGTAAAAGATAGTATTAGCAGTGTCTGTATGAACCTGGGTTGGAAGTGATTTGGGAACAGGAGAGACGGTTTGCGGTCCATAAATTATACTGCTTCTCAAAATTGCATAGTTTTGGCAGTGTGCAGATATGTACTGCTCTGCTTCGACTTTAGATTTACCATAAACATTAACAGGAACCGTCTCATCTTCTTCCTTATAGAATGATTTGGTTCCTTCATAAACTGCAGAAAATTCACATCATTTTATCTGAGCTTGGGTCCTTTTTATCTATTTTACTGCTATCAGATCTATGAAAATGGTGATAACTACAAAAAGTTAAAACTAAATTCAATCTTGAGGTGTTTCAAGCATGTGAACTTGGCAATGCTATTAGATTGAAGCATTGGGCACAGCCTTTTAAGTCAAATAATAAACATCGAAAATGGATCATAAGGCGACGAAGCAAGAGATCAACACAACCTAAAATATACTCCGTATAACAAAACAGCAAAGAGAATGCAATAATTACAAACTAAGACAAATGAGGTAGTAGTAGTAGTACCTAATGTTAGAATGAAGATCTCACAAAATCAGGAAATAACGTGTGATTGATTTGGGAGTATATTTGAGAATATATCATGCCAAAGATAGAGTATCTTTAATTGTAAAATTAGGTTTACCTTGTGTAGATATTTCCTAGCCTATAAATATATAGTCTCTGTATCATATTATTCATTGAATACAAGAATGATTTCTCCTACTCATATTTATCATGGCCTCAGAGCAGAAACACGATCCTAGGCTCAGAGAAATTTCATCATAGCCAATACCAATTCTCGACCGTTTCAGCCAAAATCAAGCCCAGATAAACCGAACCCTACATCAAAATCATGTCAGACACAGAAGAAGATACCAAAATAAATCCAGAACAGACAAAGAGTTTGAGGAACAGCAAAGGCATCACCGTAGCCTTCAAGTTGAATGGAAGGAATTACCCCATGGTCTCGACTGATGAAGGTCAAGATAGGGGGCAGAGGGGCGATCCATACATCCAACGATCCCCCAGAAGCAGGGAGCAAGGGATTCGACGAGTGGGAGGAGAACGATCTCGGGTTCTCATGGATCGTCGACAACATTGAAAACGAAATCGTCGCCGACTCACGCATCATCTGACATCAAGGCTCTATGGGACAATCTCCGGTCACGTTTGAGAACAAGGCGGATCGTTACCTCATTTACGACCTGGAAGAAAAAGCAATCAACATCAAACAAGGCGTCTCGATCTAGAGACGATACGAAAATTCACGGATTGTGGATCAACATAGATCGTGCCGAAACAACCTATCAACTGCTGTGATAAAGGATCGATCAATTTAACCCATTCGAACGACGCTGCCTGATTAAGTTCTTAACCGGATTGAATCAAGAGTAGACTGATTCGGCGAGACATTCTGAAGGAAGATCCACCCCCATCAGTGGAAGGCATATGGGAGGGGAAGACGGAGGCGGCTCGACGGAGCATCATGCCACCGGCGCGTTCTCACCCACCGGAGAAGCCAGCGGGGTAACGCCGATTCATCATTTGGGGAGAAATCGGTCACGGACTCGCAGCCATCGGACAAGGCCCGCGCCCGAATCAGCGTCCACCACACCGCGCACCACCGCCCCCACCGCAACCAGCCGGCCAGGAAATCAACGCCCGATCATAAAAATTATGGTGTTCCCACTGCGGGAAGCAAAACATACGGGGAAACGTGCTTTAAACGTGTGGGATATCCAGAATGGTGGGAAGAACGGCGAGGGCGAGGCGGCGAGGCAACGGCAGAGGGGAACGGAGATGGAACCCCCCCGGGCTGACACCGGAGTTCAGGGGGAATCAAACGGACCAGTGACGGAGAATCAATTGACCGCGGCAACATCGGGGGCGCTGGCAATTCGCTAGAGGGCAGGAGTTTCAGGCGGAAGTTTTCGAACCCTAATTCAGTTTTTAATAAATCCTACTTTCTCCCCTCGGGGTTTAGAAAATATCAAAGGACCCCATGCTATTAGATCTTGGCCCCCTGATTATTCAAATTAGAAATTTGAACCCAGGCTGTGCAGAAAATTCGAAATTGCCCCAATTATATGTCTACCAATAAATTTGCACCCCTACTAGAAAATTCCGCTGCATTTCATGTTTATAGTAATACTGATAAATGTTCAAGGGATGGATATTTGACGTGGGGCAACCGATACCATGACTCCGACATAGATGACTTTATTATCTTTAATGATGTCACGAAATCATATATTAAGACGCAAATGGGAGTTGATTACGCGAGGGGTCTCGGCACTATTGAAATTTCACCTAATCCGACTCACGAATTGTTTATATGTCCCACTTTGTCTCGAGACTTATGTCTATTAGTCATGTGACTAGGAGTTAAATTGTACGCTTCTAATGCATCCCGATTTTGATTTTACGATATTCCACGAGGAGGATTCTTGGGGGGCACCGAGAAAGAGGACTCACTACGTGACGAGATAGCTCAACATGGGAATGCCGGGTCACGATCCCCGAAACGAAATTGCCTCGGCACCGAAGACAGGACACCCTTCTCCCGATTATTTTAAATTGCTTTTTCCAACCTTTCAATTCCTTCGATTTTTCTTGGAAACTGTTTTGGCCAAGAGCCATAAACCATTTAAACCTACAAATACTGTATGAAATCCATGTTTTCTTTAGTACACTGATGTTCGGGTCCCCTAATTTATTGGGGGGAAGGTTTTTCGTTTTTTTTGGATTTTTTTAAGGTTTGTAGGGGAGAATGACAGGATTTCTTTCTAAAAAAAATAAGCCCGACGTGTTTGATAAATTCCCCCCCTTTTTTAAATTAACCCAAACCAATATCATACCACATAAAAACCTTAGGTGGGATAATGGGGGGGAGTTTGAAAATGAAATGAACCCAATTTTGAAAGAAAGGGTGAATCCAAAAACCTCTTTTTTTTACACCCAAACGAAGGGGTGGGCGAACGGAAAAATCGAACAATCCTAGAAATGCCCCAAAACCCATTGATCGAATCAAAAGTCCCCACATATTTTTGGCCGCCTATATACCCCTTAACCCCCCAAAACCAAAAACCCCTAAACATAAAAACCCCCTTTGATGCCCCACCCAAAACAACCCAAAACCCCGACCATCAAAACCTAAACCCCAAAGTTTTTGGGATTCTTAAACCCATATTCCAAAACTTTTAACAAAACCAAATTGTCCCCTGTGCAACCAAATGTGTTTTTGGGGGGTAGGGGACAAAAAAAAAGGTTACAATGTTTTGATCCTTCCCCCCGAAAAATCACCCCCCTTGAACCGAAACTTGGCCAATTTTTCTACCACCCCCCCCCAATGGGGGGAGAAAGGGTGGAAATTAAAAGGGGGACTATCTAATTTGGGGGTTTGGCCCTTTTCCCCAAAAACTCCTCAAAGGGTTTCCAAAAAAATCCGGATAGCCCGCCCCCGGCAAACCCGCCGACGTTTGAGCCGCCCCCTCTACCCCCGAAAGGGCCCCGGGAACCAAAATTTAATTTTTCCAACCCAAACACCTTGGGAAAGTTCGGTTATCCCCCCGGGCCTTTTTCAGAACCCCGAGAGGAAAACAACCCCGGGGATGGAAAACCCCGGGAAAAAATATGTTTTTCCTTGGGGGAATTACAAGAAAATTTTCCCCCCAAAAAAGGCTTCCCCAAAAAAAGATAAAGAAAACCCGTAGGAAAAGTGGCCCCAAAGGAAAAGTCTCCCCAAATGGCCGGGCCCGGGGAAATTTTCCCCTTTAAGAAGAAAAAATCCCCCCCGGCCGGGGGAGGAATGGAAACAAAAGGGGAGTGGGGAACCCTCCCCCGAGATGAGGGCATTTCATAAAAAACAACACGGGGTTAAACAACTACTAGAGGAGTCAAGACGGTCAGGTAGGGGGTGTTCACAAAAAAGAAGCCCGGAGGAAAGAAGAGAGGTATAAGGCACTTTTTTGGGGAAAGGGGGGATATCCCCGGGCATATGGGTTTGGATTATGTAAACGTTCTCCCCGGCTAAGATTAATACCGTGAGGGTGTTGTTCTCAATTTTTTTAATAAGGTTTGGCCATTTCCCATGGGTTTGATGTGACTAATCTTTCCTACACGGGGAATTCCCAAAAACCCCTTTTATTTAGGAACCACCCCCGGGGTTCACGGGAGATTTCCCGGTGAGGGGGTTTGTCAACTAAAGAAGACACTCCGAAGTTTGGGCATGGAGCATGGTTTGGGAGATTCGGGAGGTGATGAAGAATGAGTACAAACGGGAGTAATTGATCATACTTTGTTTATCGAAAAAAGGGGGAAAAAATTAGGGGCCGATTATATATGGGGGCGACATGATCTTTTGGGGATGATAAAGGGAGTTTGGGGAAAAAGGAGAAGAATCTATTTCACGAGTTCGAGATGAAAGATCTAGGCCTTAAAAAACTTCTTGGGGTAGAATCTTTAAAATCTAAAAATGGAATCTTCATAAACCAAAGGAAATATATACTTGATCTGTAAAGGAAAATAGGGGTTAAAAGGCCCCCCCGACCGGGCACTCCCATGGTGCAAAATCATGGATTACAAAAGAAAAGGCAAGACGGCAGGGGGGAGATTCCAGTAGTGGGAAAATTGATCTACCCTCTCACCAAAACCGGATTTGCTATGCTTGGGGTAGTGAGTCAATTTATGCAGCACCACAAGAGGAGATTGGGGCGGTTTTGAGGATCGGCGGATATTTGAAAGGAATTACCAACAAAGGGCTCCGTTTTGGAAAAAAATGGAAAATGGGGATAAAGGTTTTTCGATGCATTCGGGGAAAACCGGGAAAGGAAAGGGGGAAAACCCCCCGGGGACTTTTCCTTTTTAGGAGGTAATTTGTGACAGGGTAAAAAAGAAAGGGGGTGCATCTCTAGTCTTGGGAAACCCAATTGGAAAGGGAAACAAAAGTGGGCCAAGAAATTTTGTGGCTTGGGGGTTATGACCGAAGGGTTGGGCCTTCGATCGACCCTTCCCTCGTGAGCTGTTCCGTGATAACAAAATGAAAAAAATTGGGATTTCGAAAATCCGGGGCAACACGATAGAACAAAACATGTGGAAAGATCGGCATTTCATAAAGGAAAATTGAGGGAAAGGTGGTGGAAATGCCTTTTTGTCAAAATTTGAAGATCAACCGGGCATCTTGAAAAAAAAGCAAAAAAACTAAAAATCGTTTTTAAGAAGGCCTTTTCGAAGCTAAACATCGGGAAAACCCATGACTTAGCTTGAGGGTGTGTTAGAATGAAGATCTCACAAAATCGGGGAAAAAACGGTTGATTTTTGGGGAATTTGGAATATATCAGCCAAAGATAGAAAATATCTTTAATTGAAAAATTTGGGTTTTCCTTGTGTAGATATTTTTTTTAGCCTATAAATATATAGTCTCCGTATCATATTATTCATTGAATACAAGAATGATTTCTCCACTATATTTATCACCTAAGATAGTTTCTACTACATGAAAAAAAGCAGAAACACATATGACTTAACCTTGGTCAGTAGACAAATGAATGAGCAGACAGCTCTTTCCAAAGCTCGATAACCATTTCACAAGACCAGTTGGCACATTTATCGACATTGCAGCTTCCGGATCCATCTCACAGACGCCAGGGGCAGATAGAGCAGCACAATTGATCACCACATCAGGCTGAAAACCAATTCAGTAATTACTCTTTATATAAAAGAGGTCAAAGTTTTGAGAGAGACGATAATCCAATTACAACTTGTTCTTTCAAAATAATCACTTCATATAGATCACTAATTTAGGAACTGCGGAAGCAAACAACAAATAAATTGAAATACTAGTAGTTTGCTGAATGTAAAGCATTAGCTAGTCATGAATTTGGGGGGAATAAAAACCTGAGCGAAGGGGTGGGAGATGGCATCGAGGCCGTGGCAGGTGCGTAAATCGAGGGGAAAGAAAGAGCATGAGGAATGGCATTGAGTAGCGGTTGAGGAGGAGCAGAGTGGTGCGTGAAAGCCAGATCAAGTTGAGAATCTGCATCGGCAAATGATTGCAGGAGGTGCTGCCCCAGGTAGCCTGTGCCTCCCACTATCAGCACTCGCTTCTTGCTCATCTCAGATTTTTCATGTCTAATCAAATCAAAAGGAGAGGGTTAGTAGTGCAAGATAAGTCGCTATACGGTATTAGCAATTTTATTTAAATGTTTTGGCGATTGAGGAATTTGATACGTTTAATCCAAGTTTAGTTGCATCAGAGGAAAAAAATTATTTCATATTGGTTATAAAACAATGGAGTTAGATCACTTGCATCGGTGCCCAATGCTAAGGCGGGCGCCGTGCCAACCGGCAGCAAGCAGCCGACGAACGTTAGGTCGCGGCCGATCTTCGCCGATCCATCGGGCGTGAGATCGGGCGCCATTGCTACACAACGCCGAGCCCGATCTCGGAAAAAAATTTAATAAAAAATCAATTTCTAATTATAAAAACCGATTTTTAATTCTAAAAAATCAATTTTTATATTAAAAAATCATTTTTAACTTGAAATAAAAACTATAATTTCACAACGATCCATACTAAAAGGTGGATCCATGAATTAGTGAAAGAATATATTTTGTAGAATATAATCCTCCATACTAAATCCTCCATACTAAATGAGCAAGTTTTGCATTGCTAGAGTTAACCTTTTATAGATAGTTTAAGCTCACTCCAACTTATCAGATTGGAGGACAAATTGTTTTATAGATAGGTTTTCAACTCCAAATATCTTTGTGATTTCGATGTGGGACAATTGTTTTACACTTAAAAGAGAGTTTTTGTTGCTTTATGTAAATAATTGTTTGATTTCAATACATAATCTATGTTTAGCTTAATGGTAAATGTATATTGTAAAATTATAGATGTTGTGTGTTCAAGCCCCAAACTCAACATATTCTTTTTATTTTGACCTTTATTATTATACTTTTCCCATTTTATTCGATTAATGTAAGTGTTTTATTTAAATTTATTGTGTTCTATAATAGTGTATTTATATTTTTCTAATTTTTATTTGATTAAAATTAAATATGAAATTTATAAATTCTTTTTTAAAATTAAGTAATGCATGATTTTCATTTAATTTAGTATTTAACTTTTCTATTTATAATATGTGAAAATAAAAAAAAAATAACATTAAAATTGAAATGAAAAATGGATAAGAGATAGGACCACAAAGGACTCCACATCAGACAAAGATAAAGATGGATGTAAACCACTAGGCTCCCACTAGGCATCCATTGTGGATGCTCTTAAAAAAATCAAAATATTTAAAAATTGATTTTCAATTAAAAAAAAATATTTTCCTATTTCCCCAATAAAATATATCCGTTTTTCTCCACTTTTAATTCATTTTTCATTATTTTTATCCCAAAATTCACATTACATCTATAAATCCCCTAGTTTTCACACAAATTTTACACAATTCTCTCTAAATTCTCTCACCAATTGTCTCTAAATTCTCTCATCAATTCTCATCTAAATTCTCACTCTTTCACTCTTGCATAAAATGTCCAGCCCCGGCGATCACCCTTCCGACTCCCGCGATGGAACCACGAATGATTCGGCTCATCGCCATTCCCTACCCGAAAATGGATTTCGCCCCACTTCAAACCCAAGGGTTTGTATATTTCGGTGGTAACGGCCTTTTCCCGGTGACAAAGATGCCACCGAGGCTATACGGTGGACCCCAACGCGATTCCGTACACTCCGTAGGAGAGGAGTAGTTATTCAAAGCATATTTGGAAATCTCTGAAGATGCGGCCGACACGAACCCAAAACCGGACAAGTTTTGGGCGCGCCTCGCCGGTACAATGCCAACCGACCGGATGGAACCATCGAGGAGGAGAGTAGATGCGCAGCCCGGGAAAAGCCAATGATGAAATCCAAAAATCCCAGTGATTACCTCCAAGAACAACGATCGGCGGGGAGCCACACGGGCGAGGTTAAATCATCACCGGGCCACCATGTCGACCTACCATTCGGTCAGAAAACCATTCAGCATCTCAACGCCTGTGAGCGTGCCATCATTCGAAGCTGAGGTGTCGCATCCTCCCGAGCTCCTCCAAGAAACGCCCAGGTCGGGATCCCTATCCGACGCCGGCGAGGATGAGGTGGCTTCCGCTACCGGAGCTCACTTGTGCCGACGCGGCCCGAGAGTTCCAACACCCCCTCAGAAGGGAAAAAGCGCACCGGGGACCTCCCACTCCCCGCTTCCCCTTTTGCCGCTCTCCCCCCCCACAACTCGTGGGTCCTTTAGTCAAATCATATGGCCGATCATCTCGATGATCCGAGCAACTGATTCACATCACGCAAAGATACGAAACTCTCCGAGCTCAAATTTGGGGGTACCGCCATCGGCTGGGCTTTTTTTAAATTTCAATGATGTATTTTTTAGGATTTAATTATGTAATTTTTAAGTTGTAGGATTTTAATTATGTATTTTTTTAGGATTTTAATTATGTATTTTGTAATTTTTTAGTAATTTGTAATAGTATTTTAGGTATTTTTAATGCATTTTAATATTGTGGAAATATTTTTATTTAAATTGAATAATAGAATGGTGCGACCCTGAGATGTTCTTGCGGAAGAGCAAGAGTAAAAAATGAATAAATGTGGAGTCCTGGTAAGCCCACATCCATGCTCTTGTACTACTACTCTAACAATGGATATACTCCATTTTGTAGTACTATTCAAGAAGTCTCGAGAGAGTAAACAAGTGTTCAAACTAAAAATGTCGAAGATGAGATATAGTTGCATTGAATGTTACAAGGTTGATTTCAACCTAGATACGTAGTTATTATGATTTTCATCGACTTTATAAAAACCTATGTAATCTCGAGTAGTTGGCTACTTTCAAAATTCATGGATTGTGATAATCGACGATGAGAGTGGCCACCAAGCGAAGCTGCCATTTTGTTTTGGAAATTTGAATAGATTATTACTATTGAGAGCATCCGCATCACCATTTCGATCGGGTTGGACTCGTCCTCGCGAGACGAGCCGGCACGAGATACCGATGCAACCCTCGCGCCGTCGCGTGTCCTCCGCCTCGATGAAGCTAGCGAGCTCGGCGCGGCGTGACGCCCACTCGCCGGCCCGCGAGTGGACGTCGTCATGCCGACAATAAATAATTTTTAAAAAAAAATCGATTTTACAAAAAAATTAAAAATTAAAATTTTAAAACGGAAGATCACTATTTGAATTTAAATTTATTTTTCTTTTTCTATTCTATAAACACTCCCATTACCTCTTTCATTTCATCACTATCATATCATCTCTTTCCTCTCCAATTTCCAAAATTGTCCCAGGATGGAAACTCCGGCGCGAGGGCGGCTACGACTTGAACACGTTTGTCCGTCAACCGGGGGCATGTACAATGTTTTGGGTGCTTTCGGTTTGTCGCGGGCACCCAAGGCCAGTCGATGCCAGCGTACCAAACACAATCTTTTCCAATTGATGCATACTATCGTCCCTCCGGCCCGAAGTATGGGCAGACGCAGGATTATCCCAAATTAGTGAGAATGTTCTGGAGGAACACACTCCGGAAAACCTTCCGACTGGAGCTAGAAGAGGAGGACAGAGGTGGAAGCTCCGCCAGCGTGGATTCGAAAAGAGGAGGAAGACTAGCGTGGAGGACGTAGCCGTCATCCATGCAACCGCGTGAGACGATGGCTCTATTCCACGCTTGGATTAAGACGTTGTACGATCCCATCGCTGGGAATCAACAATCCCGCAAGTGTTTTTGGGATAAGGTCACCGATGTATACAACGAGCGAAAGCCGAGGGGGACCTTCACCATACATGAAGATGCTTCGCAGCCATTTTGAGCGAGCCAACAAAGATATCAAATATTTTGTGGGATCTACAAGCATGAGCGAGAATTACCGGAGCGTTGAGCCTATTCGAGAGCGGCTTGCGCTTTAGCGTACACGGCAAAGATTTCAAATTTGCCGATGTTTGGCAGTCGGTTAAAGAGCTTGATAGGTGGGCGGCGGTGTCCATCCCAAGACGGCTCGAGCTCGAACGCACAAAGCACACGACGGTGGTCAATACTCGTCTAGTGAGGGCGGGAAGGCAGCTCACAAGAGATTGAGTTCCCGACATCCGATGCAGGGGGCTCCTCTGGTACACAACGTCGGCCGTAAGGGAACAAGGCGGCGAAGGCGGCTAGAGCTCGCGCAGAGGGCCGAGGAGAATCAAGTCGCGGCTCCCAAGGCACGCCCCGCCTTCCCTAATGTCTATGTACTTCACCGCCACGATGGCGACACTCCCGCATGACGCCGACCAATATCAAGCCCATTTTGCCGGCATTGCGTATCGGCAAGACAACTTGGTATTCGCTCAAACGGGTGCACCGCCTTCGGGGATGATTCCTCGACAAGGGATTCTTGATGTCGGAAAGGTTATGATAAGGCTAATTTCATGCGTCGGTTATGTGGTGAAAAACACTTTATTTTCTCGGGTCTAACGCAGCTTTAAGCCGAGTGGTGAAGGAATCGCTAGATCCGAGAAGAGTGGGAAGCAATGGACTAGCGAAGAAAACGAAGGAAAGTGAGCAGAGTTGAAGAGAAAAAAAATGGCGACGAAGGGAGTCAATAGCGAGGGCAACAAAGACCATTCATACCTCGCTGGACCCACTTTACACCATATATAGAGGAGCATGCAACACACGCGGATATATGATTTGGCTCTCAGCTCACACACTCACACACACACTTGGAAAAATGGGAATTTGGGGTAGTTAAGGGTTTCTAGGGGTTCATCTTCGGCAAAGTTAGTGGTAACACCGCTCCTCACGGAGGCAAGAAACAAACAGTTTACATTCAGTTTTGCACTTTTATTCCGTCGAACTTCAACGTTTGGAAGTCGATTTGGTTGTTTGCTATTACGTTATCTATGCATTTGGTTTATGTCATGATGGTGTTTATTTAGTGTTGATTTATGTTGATTCGAGTTTTTTTGTTTGAGGTTTTATTTCGGCAGCTTGAATGTTACTCTGTTTTTGGATAATTATGTGCTTGATCGGGAAATAGGTTGTGGATCTGTGTTGTTGTTGTTGATCGGTGGTTGTTTGCTAACTCGTAGGCTATGGATATACTTTTGGTCGGAGTTTGTTTTGATGCTTGGATCCGAGTGGATTTAGCATCCGAGGTCTGATCCGACGAGTGGAATCAAGTTGTGCATGGATTTCGAACTTTTGCTCCTTTTCATTTTACTTGTCTAGTAGCCGTGGATCTCGCGTAGTTTTAATTTTTCTTCGTTTAATTGCTTTAAATTTCGTCTCGCTGCTTTCGATCCACGTTCCGCTCTGTTTCTACCGAAATTTTTATGCAAATTGTTGGAGAAGATGATGTCCATAGTTAGTACTTTAGTTAGTTGTTTTCCAAACTTTTCATCCGTACTTTACCTATTAAAATGGTCCCCACCGTCATTCATTTCCCAGGTCTAGGTAATTTAGAAAATAGTTTCTTAGATCTAGTGATTGTCTCGTTTCAGCTTATATGCATGATTTCGTTCGCCTAGATCTAGTCTTAGCGAGCGTATTTCACTCAAGTTTAGTTTAATTTCCTCAACCAAAATGCGATGGCCGCCAACCCAAAAATAGTCCCGAATCCTTGAGCATGTTTGATTGGCATTCATCTCGTGGATCGATCCCTACTTCCCGTGCTAATTTTAGTATACGTGGTTGAGGGTTTTGAGGAACGTATTCCTGTGTCCGACGACCGAGATCTTCCAACGATCGTGAGTTCCTAGACCCGTGATCTAGTGGATTCGTGGACCTAGGAGACTTGTTATTCCTTTCTCGTACTTGCCTAAACAAAAGAAAGTAGCGCACTTGTAGTTAGTAATCAAAGCTCGTTTTGTAGTGGGTTAGTGGCACCAAAGATCGTCGAAGGTAAGCTTTAGGCAACACATTGGTGATGGAAGAGAAACGCCCATTTATGGGGAATGTGGCCGAGTGTCGATAAACTCCATCTAATCTCATGTAGAGACGATCGATTTCGTGATGCTACGATGTCGATTTGTTCTTTGAGGGGGCACATGTATGGAATGAAGCGGTTGTGAGAGCTTTGTGTTTAACGAAGAAGAAACGGCAAATCGAGCATCCCGGCCGCCGAGCTCTAGAGAGGTGCATTATTTTGGTGTCCGGAGCGGAAAGGCTTTTCTCTACGATCAGCATTTAAGTTTTTGTGCGAAGGCTCCGTTGAAGTGGCGACAAACTCGATGGTATGGGGTAAGCTATGGAAACTAAAAGTTCCACCTAAAGTGAAGATCTTTTTATGGAAGGCATGCACAAATTTCCTTCCAACCAGGGGCCGATTGAGACACGCACGGAGGTTTAGAGAAATTTGCCCGGATGCAACTTTGGGGGGTTTTATCCC
>NW_025952628.1:0-11000 GCF_023119035.1 Salvia hispanica | reverse complement strand
GGTACGAGAATTTCCGGATGTCTTTCCTGACGCACTACCAGGATTGCCGCCAGACAGGCAATTGGAATTTACAATTGATCTCGAACCAGGATCGGCCCCAGTATCGAAGGCACCATACAGAATGGCGCCTAAAGAGTTAGAAGAACTCAAGATACAGTTACAGGAACTACTAGACCTGGGCTTCATCCGACCCAGTGTGTCACCATGGGGCGCACCAGTGCTCTTCGTGAAGAAGAAGGACGGAACACTGAGAATGTGTATCGACTACCGAGAGTTGAACAAGCTGACGCTCAAGAACAAGTATCCTCTACCGAGGATTGATGACCTTTTTGACCAACTTCGAGGGGCTGGTGTATTCTCAAAAATGGACTTGAGATCAGGCTATCACCAACTGAAAGTCCGACATGACGATGTACCCAAGACGGCGTTCCGCACCAGATATGGCCATTACGAGTTCACTGTAATGCCTTTTGGGCTTACAAATGCCCCGGCGGTGTTCATGGACCTAATGAACCGCGTGTTCCACCCGTACTTGGACAAGTTCGTCCTAGTCTTTATAGATGATGTACTTATCTATTCGAAGAACGAGAAGGAACACGAGGAACATCTGAGAACCACCTTAGAGACGTTGAGAGCCGAGAAGCTCTATGCTAAGTTTAGCAAGTGTGAGTTCTGGCTTAACGAGGTGAATTTCCTTGGACATATAGTAACGGCAGAAGGGATCCGAGTGGACCCTACAAAGGTGGAAGCAGTACAACGTTGGCAGTCACCAACAACACCTAATGAGATTCGAAGTTTCTTAGGTTTGGCTGGATATTATCGAAGGTTTATTGAAGGATTTTCTAAAATAGCCAGACCAATGACTCAACAGCTCAAGAAAGGAGCTAAGGTCAATTGGACGCCGGAGTGTGAGGCAAGCTTCCAGTTGTTAAAAGAAAAATTGACCACCGCACCAGTCCTAGCCGTGCCAGCACCAGGAGCAGGTTATGTGGTGTACACCGATGCATCAAAGATCGGACTCGGATGCGTATTGATGCAGAATGGCAAGGTGATTGCGTATGCGTCACGCCAATTGAGGCCGCACGAGTTAAACTACCCCACTCATGATCTGGAACTAGCGGCAGTGGTACATGCCTTGAAGATTTGGAGACATCACCTCTACGGAGTTCGATGTGAGATCTTCACGGACCACAAGAGCCTTAAGTACTTCTTCGAGCAGAAGGATTTGAACATGCGACAACGCAGATGGCTCGAATTAGTCAAGGATTATGACTGTGGTATAAATTACCACCCAGGCAAGGCGAATGTAGTGGCAGATGCCTTGAGCAGGAAGACTACACCCCAAGTGGCCACCTTCCTCACACAGAATGAGGAGCTTATACGCGAATTTGCTAAGATGCGACTGGAGGTAGTAAGAGCACCAGAGACGGTGGAAAGTAGGATCGCCACTTTAGTGATTGAACCAGACTTAAGGGCCAGAATTGTTGAGGCTCAAAGGAGTGATGAAGCATTAGAGAAAATTCGTCTTAAAGTGAGGACGGGAAAAGAGGTGAGTTACCGCGAAGAAGCGGATAACGCCCTCACTTTTGAAGGAAGATTATGTGTGCCCAATGACGAGGCTCTCAGAAATGAGATCATGAGTGAAGCTCACGAAACACCCTATACTGCCCACCCAGGAAGTACGAAAATGTATCAAGATATGAAGAAACAGTTTTGGTGGGATGGCATGAAGAGGAGCATAGCGTCGTTTGTAGAAAGGTGCTTAGCATGCCAACAAGTGAAGGCTCTATATCAACGACCCTATGGGAAATTGCAACCCCTAGAAATTCCAGAGTGGAAATGGGAGCACATTGCGATGGACTTCGTGACGGGATTGCCAAAGTCACAACGAGGAAATACTGCTATTTGGGTGATTATAGATCGCCTCACCAAAAGCGCCCACTTTGTACCAGTTCGTATCACTTACGGATCGGACAAGTTAGCTCAGATCTATGTGCAAGAGATCATACGGTTACATGGAATACCGGTGACGATCACATCAGACCGTGATCCGAAATTTACTTCTAGGTTTTGGATAAGCCTGCAGCAAGAGCTAGGCACCAGGTTGAATTTCAGTACGGCATTCCATCCACAGACTGATGGGCAGTCTGAGAGGACAATTCAGACCTTGGAAGATATGCTGAGAGCCGTAGTGCTCGACCGCGGAGGAAAATGGGAGCCAGTACTACCACTTATAGAGTTTGCTTACAACAACAGTTACCAGGCAACTATAAACATGGCCCCATATGAAGCATTGTATGGGAGGAAATGTAGATCACCGCTTTACTGGGATGAGGTCGGTGAGAGAAAGACGCTTGGACCGGATTCTGTAGAGGAAATGATAGAGATCGTCCGCCAGATCCGTGAGAGAATCAAGGAAGCTCAAGACAGGCAAAAGTCTTACGCGGATGCTCGCCGAACCGACCTGCAGTTCAAGGCGGGAGACAAAGTTTTTCTAAAAGTATCTCCGTCTAAAGGAATTTTGAGATTTGGCGTCAAGGGAAAGCTAAGACCACATTTCATCGGATCCTATGAAATTCTAGAAGAAGTCGGTCCTGTGGCGTACAGATTGGCACTCCCACCGAGTTTCGGAATATGCACAATGTCTTCCATGTGTCACAATTGAGGAAATATGTGCTCGACCCAAAACACATAGTCCACCAAGAGGAAATGGTTTTGGAGCCAAACTTAAGCTATGAAGAGAAGCCAGAAGCAATCTTGGACCGGAAGGTCAAGGAGTTGAGGAATAAATTTGTTGTAACAGTGAAAGTTCTATTGAAGCGTCGTGGGCACGAGGAAGCTACATGAGAATTTGAAGATAAAATGAAAGAGAAGTACCCAGAGCTTTTCGTTTTGGCATGAGCAAATTTCGGGACGAAATTTTCGTTAAGGAGGGTAGAATGTAATACCCGCTTCTTTAATTACCCCGTTACGTTAATGCTTAATGACGAACTACAAAATTTTCGTTCTCTTGATTCGTGATCGAATGGAAATCGTTACATTTCCTTGTTTATGTTTAATGGTGAGGTTCGCAAAGAGATGAAAGCTAAAGTAAGAAGTTAGCAAGCAAAACAACCTCGAATGTGCGTACAAAATATTTTCGAACCAAAGGTGTTCGAGTACCTTACATACATAATGAACTAGCATCTAATTACAAATGTTTGAATGAAGCAATGAGAGGAAAATCAGGATTTCATTTATTTCACTTCGGGCCTCCCTCTTTAAGCCCAAGTCGCGACCTGTTTTGAGCAGCCCGTCAGGCCCAAGGCAGCAAGGTGGCAGCCGAGATTTGCAGTTCCACCTGCAAGGTAAAAATAAACATTTATTATTTGGGAGACAAGAAGAATTAAAGGGAGCTACTATTAGGAACTTGAGGCAACTTTCCTTTACCAATGAGAGACTAGGATATACCCAAAAAGGGCAAGTCAATACCTGCAACACCCTCTCTTCAAAACAGCCCCTGCAACCTTCTTGTACACTTCAAAAGCAAACAAAAGCACATCAATGCAAGGTTTTGGAACCAAGCCTAACAACAAGTTTCATTAATAAAAAGTAGTGAGGATCAAAAGACAAGAGATATGCTGGGCATAAAAACAAAAGGAGATCAGCCTCATTAACTCCTCCTAAGGTACACAAAATCAGCCTATAAAAACCCCTCCACACTACATATGAACTCCCTTTCACATACTTCAAAATTTCCAGCAGTAAGGAGAGTTAGAGAGTGAGTAAGAAGAGTAATAGTAAGGAAAAGAGTGACGGAGCTCCCTTGCACCACCAGCTTGAACCAAAATCCGCCAGCCACTCAAAGAGGTAATCACCACATCCATTTTATTACATCCATTCTAGAACATCAAATATTAGGCACATCATGATAGACTTTAAACCACAACACAGTAACTATAAGTTTTTACAACAAAACTTCAGCCGATAGAAGCACTTCAGTTTTTCATGTTCAAAATGCAAAATTTACAGTAGCATATATATATGTAAAGACTCTTTCCAGCGACGGCGAGGGCCGACATGGAAGAAAGTGACGCCGTGGAAGAGAGGCGACACCCCCTCCCCTATCGGTGAAATCGCCGGAAAATGCGAGAGATGGAAAGAGGAGTCGTTTCTGTCACAGAGAGAGTGAGAGAGACAGAGGGAGCGACGGGGGTGAGAGCAGCAGCAGGCGGTGACGGCGGAGGGTTTCGCCGGTGAACCGGTGACGCTGGGGAGCTGGAGCCGGCGGTACTCCGGCGACTAGGTGGGGCGGCGATTCCACCGAGAGGAAGGAGGAAGAAGGAGCTAGGGTTGTTCTTTCAATTTGGGGATTTTTGATTTTTATGAAATGAGAGAGAACGATGGATATGGGGGAGTGTTTAGTTTGGGCCAGGCTTGGTGGACTCATGTTTAAGTTGGCTATTTTTCTTTTTGGGCCACTTCATCAATTAAGTTTTAGGTTGGGCCACTAATTAAATTAAAGTAGGTATGAGGGATCTAATTAAATCATGGGCCTTACTATGTTGTGGATTTAATAATTACTGGTCCGCT
Source organism: Salvia hispanica (assembly GCF_023119035.1). Lineage (NCBI taxonomy): Eukaryota > Viridiplantae > Streptophyta > Magnoliopsida > Lamiales > Lamiaceae > Salvia > Salvia hispanica. The sequence goes on along the minus strand of NW_025952628.1, from coordinate 6,428 downwards.
AATTATTTCCACGAGGATAAGTCTAAATTTCCCGGGATTTAGTATGAGTGCTCAAATAATTAATTTTCCCGATTTAATTAAATCTACTGATTTAATTAATATTCAAGAATTCTAGAACTCTTCTAGAAATTTTTTTTAGAATAAAACGATCACGCACTTAGGATGCATTCATGTTTAAGCTTAATGGATATCTCAAAATCTAATTAAGTATCATTTTATTTACTAAAGGGGCGTCTTCGAACGTCGTCTAAGACCAAGATAAGGAAATTTCGGAAGGAGCGTTAGCTTTTGAGGTGGGCATTTCTTTCAAAATGTGATTTCAGTATGAAAATGTGAATCTTTGCTCAAGTATGTTGTCATGCCATGTTTTGTTTTATGATTACCTATCTGCTTGGCTATGCCAATTTAAGTTAAATCGAATTCGGGTCCAGTAGGGCCGCAAACCCTACTCGGACTAGTGTACACATAAGGGGACCGTGAGCTAACAAAGGAGTTGGCCGATCCAGTGACCGTCGTGGAATGTGGCCACATTCCCGGTTCACATCAGTTTCAGATATGGTATATCTATGTTATGTGATTGCGCAATCCAATCTTTACTAAAGGAAAAGTATTTTAGTGACTCGGGTCTTTTAAGTAAAACTCCGTGATCACTTAACTGTGGCATTGACAATTTAAAATAGAACTGTTTTTGGCAATGTGCCCACTGAGTATATCAAATACTCAGCCCTGCATGTTATTTTCAAATGTGCAGGTTGAACGTGGACGAGCAGGCGAAGGTGTTGGGAACGATCCTTAAATAAGTAGATAGGTAGCCCAAGGTAGCATGTCTTCATACGTACTATTTTGTCTTGGACTCTTCCGCTGCAAATCTAGAGTTATGTGCTAGAAAGCTATGAACTTAGTCTTGATACTCTGAACACGTTTTGACTATGTACCCATATGCCTTTGATACTGTTGATTTAAGTGATTTCATCCTTTCTATGTTGTCCCTTGATTATTGAGAATTGTTTAGTCGCGAAATAGCTACGCTCACTAGCACTAGGGAGTTGTGGTCGTGACAGCTGCTGTTCCTAGTTCACTCCCTTTTTTTTGTTAATTTTCAGGGACAGACCGATATGGTATACTGTGTCAAAATTTGGGGGAACGAGGTAGTAATTTTTTCAAAGAAGTGAAGAACAATATTTTAAACTTTGATTTCAGTCTCAAGATTAATTAGTGATTTCAAAAATAATTAATTCAGCGAAGAAAATAGGATTGGAGAAACATGTGAATATTGATGGTCTAGCAATATTAATGGTTCATTCACGTTTTCATATAACAATTCAAATGAGGCAACCCCCAGGTTTTGGGCAAGGAAACCCCAATCTTGTTTGCAAGCTGAATAAAGCTATATATGGGCTCAAACAAGCCTCTCGGGCTTGGTTCTTTAATGTCCACTCGGTCCTCTTATCCTTGGGATTCTCTCAATTAAGAGCTGATGCCTCACTTTTTTACAAGATCAACAATTCTGAAGTTATCTACTTGTTGATATATGTTGATGATATTCTAATCACAGGTTCTAATCCTTCTTCGATCCAACAAGTAATTGATCAACTTGGCACTCATTTTTCACTCAAAGATCTTGGGGAAGTGAAACATTTTCTTGGTGTTGAGGTGTCTAAAACAAAAGAGGGACTTCACCTCAACCAGGCTGCCTACATCATAGATCTTCTCCAAAAACTGAGTATGCAAGAAGCCAAGGGATATCCTACACCTATGGTCTCTAATTCTCATCTTTCTAAATCCAAGGGGAATCCAACTGTTGACGGGAAGATGTATCGAAGTACAGTAGGAGCACTACAATATGTAACGATCACACGTCCTGAAATTAGTTTCAGTGTGAACAAAGTGAGTCAATTCATGTCATGCCCTTTGGACTCACATTGGAAGGCGGTGAAACGAATTCTTCGCTATTTGGCTGGATCAACTGACTATGGAATACATATTCGAGCCTCGAACACAGTGGTCAGGACATTCTCAGATTCGGATTGGGCTGCTGATCTCGATGATAGAAAATCCATAAGTGGGTACTGTTGTTATCTTGGTGTTTTGATTTCATGGAGTTCCAAGAAGCAAACGGTTGTTTCTAGGTCCAGTACAGAGGCAGAATACCGTAGTCTAGCTCAAGCAGCTTGTGAGGTAACATGGATCAGCTCACTATTGAGTGAATTGCAAGTGAAGCAAAGGACGACTCCAACAATTTGGGTTGATAACTTGAGCGCAATCGCATTGGCGTCTAATCCTGTATTGCATGCGAGGACCAAACATGTGGAACTCGATGTACATTTTGTTAGAGATAAAGTGGCGAAGAAGGAGATCGACTTGAGACATGTTCCAACCACCGATCAGGTTGCAGACATCATGACCAAACCTCTTAGCTTCCAATTCTTCGGAAGATTTCGGAACAAGCTCGGGATATGTCCTCTCTCTTCCCTCGAATTGAGGGGAAGTGTTAGCATTCCTCATGAATCAGATGAGAAGTCTCATAATAAAGAGTGAAGAGTCTGCAGTTACACATCACATTAAAGAGGAACATGTAAAGTTGTGTTTCAATAATGAGAATTGTCTTCTCATTTTCTCGTTTCTTAACTAGCTATGCTAAGGTGTATTAGTCTAGATCCTTCCATTGAGCAATATATATAGAGATAAAATTGTATGCCCATGATGATCAATCACCTTATGAAAGTGACTATACATTAAATCTCATATTCTATGTTTTGATCCTATCTCTCAAAAATGGGTCTACTGCATTTCCATTACATGGTGTTAACCAACACACTACGAACATTTGATAACATATTCCTATACACCATGTTATACATTTTGTTTTTGGATTATGATAATACAAGTCAACCTAGTACATCACATCTAAGATCTAAAGATAGATGCATTCAACCTTATTAATATTCACGTAATGGTATTAATGGTTATGTTTTTTATTTATTTCTTTATTTCCAATCTTGTCACTTAGTGATCACTTCCACATATAATGGCATTAATTTCAAGTTGACTTTTAATTATTTGTTACTCTACACTCCACCGTACATATTCCAATTTTATACATTACTCCTTCGTTCATCTGTCGCTGAGTCATATTCTCTTTTGGGTTGTTAGCTGAGTCAATTTTTTTTTTGCAAAAGGCGAGTATATTTCTCTCTTATTTTCTCTCTTAATTTCTCTACTTTTTTCTTTTCCTACTTTATTCTCCATTCACTTAACTCATTTTTAACACAATTTCTTAAATCTCATACAGAAAAGAAACGTCTCTACCACATACGGACAAAGGAATTACGGAGTACTATATTTTGTGTTTGCTTTTCTTTAATTTGTGATGAATTGTTCAAATATGATACTAATAGAATTCAACCTAGTACTATGTAAGTTATTCCATTGGTCATGTTTGGTTGTCAGGATTTTGTGTGGGAAAGTAATCTAATTCCTTATATTTTAAATTCCTGTGTTTGTTTCAATTTTTAATCAGACTGGAAAAGTAATCAGAATCCCGGAACAAGGAAAGTTAGTACAACTTTTCAGGATTCTGAATCCTAACTTTTCTTAGGTATTCTCTTTCCCAATTTTAGGATTCTTACATATTTAATACAATATTATTATTATTATTATTGTTATTATTATTATTATATTATTATTATTATTATTATTATTAGTTTTATTATTATTTTTATTATTATTATTAAATATAATATTTTAAAAATATTTTAAAATTATAAATCATATTTAATTAAAGTATAATAAATAACTATAATTAAATTTATTGTAATTATAATTGTATTATTATAATATTTATATATAATCATTATTATAATAATAGTAGTTAATAATTTATTAAATAATTATAATATAATTATAATATAAATAATATAATAATAATAAATAATAATTATTATTGTTTTATAAATTAATAATTAATCAATAAAATCGTAGTAAAATTTAAATTATAAAATTTATTTAATTATAATATCCGCAAATATTATTATAATAATAATAATAATAACAATAATAATAATAATAATAATAATATTTATTAAATGATTATAATACTTCATGTAACTATAATGACAATTATATTATTATATATTATGATGGATGATCCACATTTAAACTATCCATCGTAATAATAAATATAATAATATAATTATTATCATTTGTAATTAATAATTTATTAAAAAAATTTATATTATTATTTTTTTTATAAATAAAAAATAATATAAAAAATACTAATAAGTACCATATATTTAGTTTGGTGTTTACATCAAATATAAAATATAAAATCTTGATATTTTCCAAACAGTGAAAAGTAAAGTTATTAGGAATCATATTCTCGGGATTCATTTTTCCGGAAATTATTTTTCTTTCCAACTTTACTTTTCCGTCAACCAAACATGGCCATTATTTTTATAAATCAATCCCGGTGTACTGTTCATTTGTAATTTACTCAACCGACAATTGAAGCTAGTAGTACTATACTTATTTTATAAGATCCAGTTAAGCATGCATGGCGTGATTTATGCAGTTCATGTGTAGAAAATTTTCATTTGTTTTATTAAAGAGGAGTTAGCTGTCTTTCACAAAGTTTTATTATATTGTTTCAAATGATATTGTTTTCCAATAAATATAAAATCCTTACACCCTGAGTCCCTGACAAAAGACAAAACACTTCTTTAAACAATAATTTCTACACACCAGGACCAGTTTGGTGGACAAATTTTTATCTGTGCTATTGTGTTTTGGTAGACCAATTACAGACAGAGTTCCGTCGCCCCGATTTGAGGCAATATTACACTTTTGCCCTCTTCTCCCTTTGTTGAACTTTCAAATCATGCAGGTCGATCCGAAGAGGGTTAAGATAGCTTCCTCGACGGATTGGTGGTGGGTCTCATCTCATCCAGAGGCTGCCCCTTTTAGTGTTGGAAATAGTGTAGCCTTTACACGGGCAACTCTTGCTATTACAAAAGAACCAAAAACTAGAAGGTAAATAAAACAAAAGTAAATACAACGTCCCAAAGATGAAACGACTTTCCTCCTACCGAGTTGAAGCACCTCAAACTCGTAGGCTCCAGTGAACTTGAATTGGAGGCGAGAACCGAGCAATGTAGTGCTCCTAAGATGCGAACTAGAATGCTTGAACTTAGAGAGAAGAGAGAATGATTGTTGGTGTGTTCTCATCTCTCAAAACCACACCTATTTATAGGATAGGGGAGCCTACATGAAAGGTCTTGGTATTAAGGCACTCCGTAAACATTTTGGAGGTTACACCATATGAAAGGCCAAAGGCCTAGCCTTTAGGAATTTCCCTCATGATACATGTTCCCTACATTTAGAAACTTCTTCGGCTCACTCACCATCAAGCAGCTTGGGCTGTCAACTTTGATTTCTCAACTCTGTAGGTTGGTTTGTGAGATTATAAATTTGTTGCATGGTTTCATAATTGTGTGAATTGAGATTGCGAGGTGCTGTAAACTATAGCCTATCAACTGTTTGGGAAAATGTTAATCAACCACACCTTCCAATTTGTAGACATGGAGAAAAAGTTTTATTGCATTCTTGCATATGCATTCCTCACCATAACCTTTCAAACACCTTGTATAGCCAAAATGAGCCTTGCCACTGATCAAACTGCTCTTCTTTCATTAAAGCAAAACATCATCTTTGACCCTTCTCATACACTTGCAGCAAATTGGACTAATTCGAGCTCCGTCTGCAGCTGGATTGGCGTGTCTTGCAGCTTGCGTCACCATAGAGTAGCTGCATTGAATCTCTCTTACATGAATCTCTCCGGCAGCATTCCACCACAACTCGGGCAGCTATCCTTCCTCGCCTCCCTCGACCTCACCAGCAACCTCTTCAGTGGAGCGTTGCCTCACGAGCTGTCTTTCCTTCACAGGTTGAAGTTCATGTCTCTCCGACTTAACAACTTCACAGGAGAGATTCCTCCTATATTTGGTCATCTACCACAGCTAGAGTACTTGAATTTACGCAACAACAGCTTTGTAGGTTCCATCCCAAAATCCCTCTCAAATCTAACAAGCCTGGAATTCCTCAACCTAAATTACAATTCTCTAAGTGGAGAAATTCCAAAAGAGTTAGGCAGACTTGAAAATCTAGATTCTCTGTATATTAGTTGGAATCGTCTCTCCGGGGCTATACCATGGGCGATATTCAACCTGTCGAAGCTGGTGTCTATAGGGTTCACAGGGAATGAATTGAGTGGAAGTCTTCCAACAGATATGTGCACCAATCTTCCATTTCTTGTACAGATCTATTTTTCTAAAAATCAGCTTAGTGGCGCGATTCCGACAAATCTATCACAGTGTTCAGAGCTACAACTGCTGTCCCTCTCCCTCAACTCATTCAGTGGGCAGATACCTGCG
>NW_025952627.1:0-90934 GCF_023119035.1 Salvia hispanica | reverse complement strand
AAGGTAAAAATATTGCTTTTCTAGAAAGATTATTGTGAGGGTTTTATCCTCTAATCAGTGATGGTTGCTGTAGTCATTTCTCTTGTGCAATTTTTGCATGGAAAAATATTTACTTTATGAAATGACCAATTTTCCTTATTGTCTTTTTATTTTGATTTCATATTGTCATACTCATAGATTATACATCACTTATTGCTTATTATCAATCCTTGTAATTTAATTTCATGAAATTTTTGAAGTACCAACAAATTAATGGTTTTTCTCCCAACTATTATTACTCAAAACTTCTTTTGGGAAACGCACGGATCTGCTTATGTATCATTACTTTTGAGAATTCTAAAGTATTCGATTATGTCATTTTATCTAAATTTATTTTTGTTGTATGCGTAGGACTGATATATTGTGTTCTGTGTTTGTTGTGGAGATATGGTAGCAGAGTTTGTGTGGTGAGTTTGGCCATATCTATTCACCAATTTATTTCACACGAGGTATGTTTGTCATCTATATTTTCTGCAACGTAACTTTTATTTTCTCGACTAATAAAATTTTACTTTGAATGTACCTTTGTCTACTCTCCATGTTTCGGGTGAAACTTTTTCTAAAGTACGTTTCATTTTTTATAAACCAAACGATGTATTTAAGATTTTAAGCGCAGTATGATGAAACCCTTAATTTTTAAAGTGGTCCATATTTTTTTGTTTTTACTTTCTTATAAATTTTTATCTAGATTTCTATTGCATACCAATTTTACTATTTATCCACGTAAGTGTAGTGAGATTTGCAATTTCTCTCTCTAATTGATGTCTTTGCTTTTAGACTTGAGTGATGTGATTGATTAGACACAACAGTCAGTTTTTATTATTAGAGTTTTTGTTATTTACTGCTGGGTAAAAATATTAAAGCATTCCTTAATTCCCCCACCGAAATACTTATGGATTTTTTTATCTTATTTCTGTAACTACACAATTAGAATAGTAATGGAGTTCATGTCATAATAAGATTTCTTCAGAGAAAGGTAATCTTTATTGATAAAATATCATTAAATTGAGATGTCTTTAAACGCGAAATTCTTTTTTTACATAAGATACGTCTCTTCTTCATCTACTCTTTAGTTTAAAGCCTTTTGTTTTGTGGATCTTCATTGTCTTTCTTCATCTTCTCTTCTCCTATCTTTCTGAGTTTGCTCTTCTTTTGCAGTTCTTGTTAGTAGCTTCAATGCACAGAAAATCCGTCTCTTCTTCATCTTCTCTTTTGTTTAATGCCTTTTCTTTCGTGGATCTTCATTGTCTTTCTTCATCTTTTCTTCTATCTTTCTGGGTTTGTTCTTGTTTTGCAGTTCTTGTTAGTAGCTGCAATGCACAGTAAATATATCTTAAAATTTACAAATTAATGTATTGCGGTAAAAATAATTAACCTGTAATGATGTTGCCTTCTTCCCATTCTTCATCTATTATTATTTATTTGCATTTCCTAAAATATGTCTACACCTTCTGTCTTTCTTTGATGTTTATTCATCAGGTTTTTGCATTCGGAAGTTGATATTGCAGAAATAATTGACCGTGTTATTCTCCTTGAGCAGCTGCTCTTTTTGATACAGACTATACCTTTAAATTTACCAGTTGGAACGTCCTGCTACTTGGATAATATGCGTTTAGAAAGAACAAAAAACTCTCAGAAGGTATTTAAAGGTATTAATATTTTGTTAATACAACCAAATAAAATGTACCTGTATTGTTGCTGCCTTCTTCTCATTTTGAATTTTCCCTTGTTTTTTCTTTGTGCAGTGTGAGAAGAAGATGCTAGAGGATTTCATCTATTCTGTATTGTGCTATGTATGTGTAATAGGTACAATAATATATAAATACATCAATAAAAGGAAATAACAAACTAAAAAACAATAAAAGGAAAGCTATGCTGCGTAAAGTATTACATCCCTGAATTATCTGCAAAATATAAATTGTTAACATAAACAGTGAGTTATTTGGATTAAAAGAAAATAAGAAGATTTAGAGAGATATGAAAGCAATAATTAAAGTGTAGAGAGATTCACATACCTGAATTATCTGCAAAATATAAGTTGTTAATATAAACAGTGAGTTATTTGGATTAAAAGAAAATAAGGAGATTTAGAGAGATATGAAAGCAATAATAAAAGTGTAGAGAGAGAAATAAGAACCTTCAGTAAGAGCATTGTTTGCAATGACAACTGGTATTTATAGAATATTCAATTCATCTTTACATTCGAATAAAAATCAATTTGAATTTATATCAATCAAATTCTAATAATTAATCACATTAGAATATAATATATTAATTATATTATATTTTATAAATTAATATTATTTTTGATAAAAATGTTATGACATATAACAATTAATAATATTGTTATTGTCCTCTAATAAAGTACAAGCTATATCATAGTATCACAATTAATATGTATAACAATTAATATCTTTTATATGTAGTAATCTTGTAGAAACTTTTTGGAGTAATTTTGGAAACCTTTTATTAAGAATACTAATACGAAGTATAGATTTAAGAATATGTATACGTATAAAAATCTGTCAAAAAAAAAGGTTAGAAGAGAAAATATAAAAATAATTCATCAAAACAATTTTTAGATCGTGGAGTAATAGTGATTCCAACAGCTAGCCTTGAAATGTCAAGCATATTACATGTAATTTACACATATATAATCTTTCCAATATTCGTTTTTTATATTATTTTTATTAAAGTAAATTTGACTAATTTGATAATCTATTCAGCTTTTGTGTTGTAGAGCACAAGGGATTGTGATGAAAGTGCTAATAAAGTTTTACTAAATCAAGCACCTGTAACTTTAATTTAAATAAGTCTTCACAAATTTCGCTCGCACTTTTTAACTTTAAATGCAAATATATAAAAGTAGTCACATTTTAATTAAATTCCAACTTTTGTCTATACCAAATTAGTCATTTTCAAATCTTGGGACAATTAAACATTTAAACATGAGATTATTAGTAGTCATTTCCAAAATCTTGGAACAATCTTGGAACAATTAAACATGAGATTATTTATTGTTCTTTTAAGTACACTCTACATCTTTTACAAAACATCACGCGCCTACTACTCTCAATCCTCCACAAAATTTTTATTTTTCAATCTTTTTATTTTTTTTCTTCCAAAATATCATCCTCTCGCCTCTCCTCAATCCTCCACAATCCCTTTATTTTTCTAACAATGGTCGGACCATAATCATTTGATGGAGGAGCCTATACCACCGGGTTATTTGTTTTCTCTAAAGGTGAAAAATATTGCTTTTCTAGAAAGATTATTGTGAGTGGTTTTATCCTTAATCAAACTGATGGTTGTTGTAGTCATTTCTCTTGTGCAATTCTTGCATGGAAAAATATTTACTTTATGAAATGACCACTTTTATTGTCTTTTCATTTTTGATTTCATATTGTGATATTGATAGATTATACATCACTTATTGCTTATTATCAACTTCTGTAATTTAATTCTCATGAAATTTGAAATAACAAACAAACTAATGGTTTTTCTCCCAACTATTATTACTCAAAATTTCTTTCTGGAAACTTATAATGGACTGCTTACGTATCATTACTTTTGAGAATTCCAAAGTATTCGATTATGTGATTTTATCTAAATTTATTTTTGTTGTACATGCCAGGACCGATATTGTGTTCTCCGTGTTTGTTGTGGAGATATGGTAGCGTAGTTTGTGAGGCGAGTCGGGGCATATCTATTTACCAATTTGTTTCACAATGGTATGTATTGTCACCTATATTTTCAACGTAACTTTTATTTTCTCGACTAATAAAAATTTTACTTTGAATGTACCTTTGTCTACTCTCCATGTTTCGGTGAAACTTTTTCTAAAGTACGTTTCATTTTTATAAACCTAATGATGTGTATTTTTAAGATTTTAAGCAGATGAAACCCTTAATTTTTAAAGTTGTCCTTATTTTTTTGTTTTCATTTCTCTTATAAATTTTTATCTAGATTTCTATTACATACCAATTTTACTATTTATCCACAAGTGTAGTGAGGTTTGCAATTTCTCTCTCTTAATTGATGTCTTTGCTTTCGACTGAAAGTGATGTGATTGATTAAACACAACAAATAAATATAGTATTAGAGTTTTTGTTATTTACCGCTGGGTAAAAATATTACATTCCTTAATTCTCCCAATCGAATTACTCGGATTTTTTTATATTGTTTCGTAACTACAATTAGGAATAAGAATGGAGTTCATGTCATGATAAACTTTCTTCAAAGAATGGTAATCTTTATTGATAAAATCTCATTAAATTGAGATATATTAAAACGCGAAAATTATTTTTTACATTTGATACGCTCTTCTTCATCTACTCTTTTAGTCTAAAGCCTTTTGTTTTGTGGATCTTCATCGTCTTTCTTCATCTTCTCTTCTCTTATCTTTTTCAGTTGCTCTTTCTTTGCGCTCTTGTTAGTAGTCATAATGCACGTAAAATACTGCCTCTTCTTCATCTTCTCTCTCTTGTTTACTGCCTTTTCTTTGTGGATCTTCATTGTCTTTCTTTCATCTTTTTTTTCTTCTCCTATCTTTTCCGGGTCGCTCTTCTTTGCAGCTCTTTTGCCGCAGCTGCAATGCACAAAGAATATGTCTTAAAATTTACTAATTAATGTATTGCGGTAAAAAATAATTAACCTCGTAAATGATGTTGTCTTCTTCCCATTCTTCATCTATTATTATTTATTTGCATTTCCTAAAATAAGTCTTCACCTTCGTCTTTCTATGATGTTTATTCATCCGTTTCGCATCTCTAAGTTGATATTGCGTAAATAATTGACCATGTTATTCTCTCCTCGAGCAAAATTGGGCCCTTTTGATAGACTCTATCTTTAAATTAACCGCTTGGACCGTCCGCTATTTGGATAATCTCGTTTAGAAAGAACAAAACTTTAAAGTAACGATTAAAGGTATTAACATTTTGTTAATACAACCACATAAAATGTACCAGATATTGCTGCTACCTTCTTCCTCGCTGCTTTGAATTTTCCCTTGTTTTTTCTTTGTGCAAGGTGAGAAGAAGATGCAAGAGGATTGCCTTATTCTGTATTGTGCTATGTATGTGCAATAATATATAAATACATCAATAAAAGGAAATAACAAACAAAAAAATAATGAAAGAAAGCTATGCAAATTAAAGTAGGAGTTAAGCTATGTAAAAAGAAAATATTAGAGTAATATTCACATACCTTAAATATCCGCAAATATAAATAAAAATGTTAGATAATATTCTATACCTTAAATATCTACAAAATATAAATTGGCCAAGATAAAGAATAAAATATTGAAATAAAAAATATAAAGATGAAGAAAGATATGAAAGTAATCAGAGAGAGAGATATAAGAACCCTAATTTATGACCAAAGGTTGTCATATAACCGATATTTATTTTTAACAACTAAATAATCTTGGGTTTTAAATTTCAAATTTCAAAATTTTTTTGCTCTAGAATGAACGTATTTCCCCTTTTAGCTTCCAAAAACCCCCTCCCATTTTCGGAGAGGGAAAACCTACATTATTTTTGGGAGGGAAAACCCACGTTTTCTTTTGAGGCAAAACCTACTTTATATTTGGGTGGGAAACCTTGTTATGCTATGTGTTTTATGCATACAAAATGTATTTGTATATATATAGATGATGCGATTGCTTTTAGTCACTTTACAATTAAAAAAAAAAAATCATATTATCCATGGTTTTAATGCATGAAGACGGGCGGGGTCATTTTAACTATTGATCAAAGCTTGGAAGTGTGAGTTGCGTATGGCATTTGCAAAATTCTCTCCAAATCGCAATTAAAACGTAGGGAATTCCCTTTCGATTTCAAAAAACTAAACTTTAATGATAGTATAGATTGTATAGATTTATTTAAATTGTTATTAAAAAAATATACATATCAATTATATGAATCATGTTAAAAGTATTGTTAAATAAAACTTTGTAATAATTTTAGTCTTTATTAATTATTTTTCTACATCCGCATTTGGACGGTAATACGTTAACGTAGAATCATAATCACTAAGTAGGTATAGTATCATGACGAGTAAAACAGCATATCTAGTACTACAACAATAATTGAATGTAAATCTACAAAATACGTAGTGAATACGTGAGCGACAAGAATATTCATGTTTTAGGATTCATCTTTACAATCGTCTATATCCGCATAAATAATGTAGTATCTAACAAGAACAATAGAATCTTAGATCGATGTTAACAACCCTCTAGGATCAACAAAAATAAAGAAAAGGCTAGTTTATGAATTTATATTACAGTTCAAGGAAACAATCACATTATTTTTCCACATAAACATTAATTCAAATAAAACCCCCAAATGGAATAGATTAACATTACTTCCAAAATGAATTTCATTTTTTATTTTAAGTAAAATATACTTATGTTTAGGTTTATACAAAATAAACTTAAAGCACGTTTTCATATTTTATAAGTAAAAAAAAGATAAATAGGGACCTTTCTTTAAGTTTCAGCTCATGAAAACGGTCGGGAGTGAAAAAAAAAAAAAAGTTACACTTGATGCGACATTTAAAATGAGTTTCAACTCCAGGTAAATTATTGAAGTAAATTGAGTTTGAGTTTAGTGTAAATAGTTGTGTACGCTATCTTATTATGTTTGCTCTGTGTTTAAATTGAAAATATATCGTTATTTAAAATTACTACTCCATTTGTCCCACCTACATTTACACACTTTCATTTTTAGTCATTCCAAATAATGACACATTTATTTAAACTTTCTCTCCTTAACTAATAATACATTCTACCACTTTTTTCTCTCTAATTAAATATTCAACTCTCTTTCACTCTTCATTTAATACTTACATCCACTTACTCTCTTCAATTAAACCTATTAACCAACAACTCCTAAAATCCTATGCGATAATAAATTTTTCATCTTTTAGCAGGGATGTAGTTCTTTTATCTCTACTCCTACACATCCACAAAAAATAGGCAAATTTTTTCATTTTGGGCCGTCCCTCTCAAGAGCACAAGTATAGCCTGAATCAAAAATACATGCAGAGGGACATCTCGTGCGTCCGAATTACATGCAACAACTTCTCTTAATAATTAATGTATTTATTGATTTTCATATATACCATTTTCTCTGCCCCACAAAAAATGTCATAGCTTGTGGGATGGAATGAAATTTAAATATGCTTTATTTTGTTTATAATCTATATAGAATATAATTTTTATATTTATGTGAGAGAGAACTTTTTTCAAAAAGGAAAATATGACATCTTTTTATGGACAAACTACAAATGAAAGCGCTTGCCTTTTATGGGATCTGAGGGAGTACTTTCTGTTTCGAGCATTAGTGGAAGCATTTTTTTATACGCAAAAATATATTAACTGAAGTTGGGCAAATTAAGTACTCCCTCCGTCCCAAAGTAGATGTCATATTTGGGGGATTGGCACGAGATTTTAGGAGGTGTTCAACTAATTTTAAATTGTACTTATGAATTTATTTAATTTTGAAATGAATCCCTGCAGATGTTGATGCTACCATTTTAGCTCTACTCTGGGTCATATTCACACGATAAAGGACCTAAGGGTCAAAGAAAATGTGCAAAGAGGGGCCTTCGTGGAAAGGTCAAATAATTAAAAGCGACCTTCGTGGCCATATATAATTAAATTTCTACAGATATCAAACTCGGGATTAATAATAATAAAGAATTTACATATGCATATGAATATTAAATTGATTATGACATTTATTATCATGATATATTTTGGTGAAAGAATGTGCTTGATATTTGTGTGTGAAAATTGAAGGTAAGGTTTATAAGGCTATCGAAGTCACAGCCATATAAACCACTAATATTTTCAGAATAAGATATCAGTGATGTTTCATGCCAGGTGTTATACAAACTCATCATAAGTTATCTGGGTCGGTAGCCGACACATTTTGGACAATCTTCTCCTCCTCGTCATTTTTGCAATGTAGAATAAACAGATAATATATAGAGTGGTGAGAGGGTCTCACTACCTTGTAGCCGCTTAAATACGTACTTGATAAATTTAGTTCTTTAAATTATATAATATTGCAGAGCCATATTCACACGCTATTTACTTATTTTACAATTTGAATTTATTTATCATAAGTAGTTATGTCGAGGGGATTGGGTGCGACAAAAGTAGACGAAATCTAAATGTTAACAAACGTATACCACTAATAACGCTGCCCAACACCACTAACACTATATTCACTCATTTTTCTTTCCTTTCTCCTCTGTCTTTATTTTTTTATATAAAATTTCTTCCTATACTAATTTTACATTAAAATTCACGCTATATACACATTTGTCGATTTTTAAAGGACTATGAGTAATATTTACCTTATGTAAATTGGAAAAAATGCATTGCTATTCTAAAATTAAATAATCAAAAATATAAGTGCAAAACTAGTTAAATCTATCGAAACAATAATCAATTAATTAAGTGATATATATTTGCAATTTATTATACTAGTAATAGATTCCCAGGAGAGGTGTCTAAGAATATCCTACTACTGTTCCAAATTTGAGACTTTACCTCAACTTCCAAGAAAGACTGACACTTAGGACTTAATCCATAGTTGATTGTAATACAAAAAGTGCTGTTATGCGGTCTGAACTGAAAATACATGCAGAGGACATCTGTGCGGTCTGAATTACATGCAACAGCTTCTTTAATAATTAATGTTTATTGATTTTCATACATACTACTTTCTTCGTTTCCGATAGTGGAAGCATTTTCTTAGCATGCAATTTAATAAAAAATTATATCAAGTGAGTTAAATAAATTTAAGTGAGTTAAATAAATTTAAGTATAAAATAGAAATGAAAAGATAGAGAAATAAAGGATAATAAAATAAAAGCGAGTAAAGTAAGTGAAAAGATACGCTTTGATTTTTACTAAAATGATAAAACGATTCCACTACTATACCACGGCAGTGATGATACACTTAGGTAATAACACTAGGATTTTAAGAGATAATATTTTATACGCGTTGAGAAGATAATACCTATGACATTCTATTAGGTAAATTTTCTTCTATATAAATATCTACAATAATCTATAGAGTAGTGATAAAATGCAATTATGTATATTAAATAAAGTTCAAACATGACCGGACTGTTAAAATATCAATGATGACGAATAATAAGAACAAAAATGTCAACAAGATCAACTGATTAATCGTATCGACATTTTTTTATTACTACTATTATTTCATCATCTATTGATATATTCTAATGATCCAGATTATAATTTGTAACAGGTAAAATTTAGAGTTTGTATTGCAGTAAACAAGCTTTAAATAGACCGTGGATGCAGTTCATGGTATTGCAGTATCGAGTCAGTGGCTTTAATAAAATAATATTGCTACCATATAAATATATAATGTATATTTAAAAGGTTCAAATAATTTTAAATTGTGAATTTATTTAATTTAGAAATGAGATCGACTTAATCGTTTGAATTTCAAAATTAAGTAAAAACATCCTTGTACACTACAATCTTTTTAGTCCTGCAATTTGTAAATTAATATGTTGAACGATTATTTTAAATGGCTTATAAAAATTTAGGGATGCCTAACTCAAATATATATTTATATATTCAAAGAAATAAATTAAACAGAATTTATGAATTAATTAATGATCATAGAATCAGCTTGTTTTGAAATAAAAACAAGCGATTTGGTAAACTTGTGGTAAAAAAAGGCAGTCTAAAACCGTAAGGCAACAAATACACAGAAAAATAACGTAAAACAGCTGCTTTGCTTTCATTAAATATACCCCTATTTTTAATTAATTCCAAATTTGGGCTTCACAGTAAATCCCCAACTTCGTTGAGCCTATATATACGCCACACCACACACCTCACAGTAATTCAATTGCAATTCTCGAATTCCCTTTTGAAATCTCACTATTATTAAATCGATTAACAGAGAAATCAAAATGAGTTCAGCAACAAGAGGTGGCTGGGCGATTGCGGCGAGCATCGGAGCGGTGGAGGCCTGGAAAGATCAATTAGGCGTTTGCAGATGGAATTACGTGATCAGATCCGTCGAGCAGCGCGCTAAATCCAGAGTGCAGACCTACTATCATAAGCACGTTGTTTCGCCGGCCTCGGCGGCGGGGGCGCCCTCTGGCTCTCGTGCGCCGGCGGGGAATATGTTGGGGCTTCAGGAGAGGGCGGAGAGGAGAGAGCAGCGTGAAAAAGGTGATGGATCTGAGCTGCTGGGGTCCGACCACCGTCAGATTCTGATCGGTGGTTGCGACGGCGAGGGTTTTGCGATTTTTGGCTTTGTTTAGAATTATAGGTCTGATAATAGCTGCTTTTGATTATTTTACTTTTTTTTTATGAATTTCGGTAATGATAATCCTAATCAGTGAAAATGTAATGCGTGATTGTTACACAACAATTAAAATGTTACTATTATTGATTTCATATTAATGGTGAATGATGTGAGATTCTCAAAACATATAATGTACTCCTATATACAGTTGTTTCTCTATTTTGTGAAATTTTTTAATTAATTGAAATTATTTTTAATTTTACGGAATTTTCCCTTTCATTTTCTCTCTCTCATTTTCTTACTTTATTCTTCTTATTTTTTCTTACTGACCATTTAACGCACTTAAACTCCATGTCAAATAGATTTCCCTATTAACAACGAATGTTTTATTAATAACGAACGAAATCAAATAGATTGCCTCTATTAACAACGAAATGCTTCTATTAATAAACGAACGAAAGGAGATCTCTTCACAAAAACAACCTCATCGGTAATTTGATGGATGGATTCGACAAATTTGGGAACAATTTCACTTCAACTCAATTAATTTTTTCGACTCTAACCAGAAATTTCATCAACTTTAATTTAAATTCTTTTATACTGTATAATCTGAATTTACAGGTTTTTTAATTTATAGTCAAAACTCGATTTATTTCTTGTTTATGTCCTAATTAAACCTTGAGAACAATTTCGATTTCAACTCAATTATTTTTTTCGCCTCTTAACCTAAACAGATGACTTGGTTGATAAGCAAGATGTTGATTCTTCGTTTTTAGACTTAACAAAAAATAATGTTTAAAAATACTTAACATTGTTAAAGAAAATATCACAATCTAATTAAATAATATCTTTCCGTTCGATTAAAATGAGACTAATCATGTTTTACATTCCCCTTCATTAAAAATAAGGATCAATCATTTACATCAAAATGAACGATAAACATAATTTTCATCTTAAAATATGTGAATCATCATACAAGAATATTGATGACAATTGTATGTAATGATGTGGACATGAACGACATTTTCTGTTGAGTTGGACAATCTAAAATTCAACATTTTACCAACGCTAATTGTTATCAAGATAAGTACTTCTATCCCCATTATCTTACACCAATATTTTTTTTTTTTCTGTTTTTAATTAATTGACACTCTTATATATATTAGTATTATTTTTTTAAACTTTTAGTAATAAAATTTATATTTCACTAACTCATTTCAATCACATTTTATTATAAAAATTAATATATTAAAGTAGAATCACCTGCTATATTTCAATCACATTTTATTATAAAATTAATATATTAAAGTTAGAATCCACCCGCTAAGTTAATTTTTTTCACGCTTTCACTACATTTCTTAAAAATCCATGTCAAATAAACGTTGTCAATAAATGGAAAATTGAGGGAGTAAAATTTAATTAAAGTTTGGTTCAAAACAAAATACTATAAATCAGTATCGAGATTATAAATTAAAAATTGTTGAGAAGTCATGCCTCAAAAGGCTCAAATATATAATATAGAATACTCATATTATAAACACAATTAATTTCAGTAATACATTATACTACTAATTATTACTTTTACAAAAGTGTAAGCAATTTTCGGGGAAACTGAGTAGACAACGAACATGCTCGATTCATCCGGACAATCGACAAAATAGGTGGTAATTAGAATCACACAAATAGAAGCAATGTGTAGAGCCATAACTTAAACTAAGCACACAAAATTCCTCTACTTGTCGCCAAAAAACATACTATATCCTTGTTATTAGGAGTGGGTTAATTAAATTATGTGTAATATTGTAAAAAATTATAAACAGTATACTAAAAATATTATGTTGTTCATTAAGAAAAAAATTATGAAATATGATAAGATACTACCCTATTGGGGGTGATCGTGCCGAGAGCTCGGCAATCGAGGGTCGGACGTTGCAGATATCCCGTCAATCGGTTCTAGGGTTTCTGTTGGTTAGGATTTAGCGGCAAAATTGAAACGCGTGAAGTAATAAAGGGTAACTTGTATTGATTGATTGGCAAAAAAATATCAAAAGTATCTACTATTTCTAAAGCTAAAGACCGACCCTAGGACTGGTTCGCCTCTTTATTGTTTGAGAAATAATCAATCAAGAAAACCCAAAAGAGAGCCTATAAATTATATGTTTGACTCTTCATTGCATTTTCTAGTCAATAGACAAAATAAAATAAACTACAGACTAGCGGGGAACATAATCTTGATAGCGTTTCGAGAGGGCGGACTTTGACCTTTGGGCCTGGGGTTTGCTCGGCTAGGCCTACAGCTGTTGCTATTGGACCAACTCAGGGGCGCCTCGCCCCGTGGTTCCTTGGTGGCTCGTATCTCCTCTTGGTCACGGTGGTCGTATCTCTCTTGGTCATTGTCAGCCTGTGTATCTCCTCTAGACACATGTAATATATGTAAATATCTCAAAATATATTCCAAAGAAATGTCCAATAATTCAATGTCCAATATAGCCCCCAAATTGTGGCTCTCAATTTATGGGCTTCAGTTGTTGGTCCACTAAAAGTTCATGCTGAACAAGCTGTTTTCAGATAGTATAAATTAATATCCACCATCTCTCTGATTTCACAATTATTAGATTATAAGTCTTAATATATATTTTATGCATTCGTTCAGATCATTAATAGTTTCTCTCTTTCTTTTCTGCAATTTTTCAATCCGTAGTTCTATTTTGAGTTTATTTTCCATCTCTAAGAACGTCTCCGATCATTTAAACTAAAATTAAATTTATTTTGGTAAATGTCACCGGCCAAATACGATTTTACTTCAACTATTTACACTAAACTCAAATTTAAACGAATTTTCTCTATATTATGTTCTTTTTTCCTCAAAATTTGAAAAAGTTTTTTGGTTTAGGTTTGGAGTGTAAACCTAAAAATAGTTATTTTTTCTCAAAAATAAAAAAAAATGAGATTGATTCCCCCATACAACTAAAGCCTAATTACCTATCTCATTTTATATTTTTTAGTGACATAGAGCTACTTACACGTTAACAAAATATCTTTCATCTGGATAAATCCCTAAAAGGAGAGAGTTTGCTCAAAATATCTTACAAATATCATTCATCTAAACTAATACTATTACAATTGAGGCACAAAAGTCTATTTATACTAAGAATGAGAAATAAACATAAAAGATCAAAAATTAGCTTTAAAATGAGTAAAAACTAGAATCGGCATGACCCACCTGGCCAGGTGGACAACTTGGCCAAATTACCCAGTCGGATGCAAGATTCTGAGGGTCAGTGGACCACCCAACCTTTGTAGTACAATATATAGAATTCGTATTTAGATTTCGTCTCTAGGAGTACTACACTATAAATCTACACTCACTCCAACTTAAGTTTTTAGCCTACTAAAACCCAACACAAAAATATATCAGCCCGTCTTATCAGGCCCAATAAATGGTTTCTAATCAATGTCATTGCAATAATGTAATTTCACTCTAC
The DNA here is from genome assembly GCF_023119035.1 of Salvia hispanica. Lineage (NCBI taxonomy): Eukaryota > Viridiplantae > Streptophyta > Magnoliopsida > Lamiales > Lamiaceae > Salvia > Salvia hispanica. The sequence continues at coordinate 77,100 of NW_025952627.1, read as the reverse complement.
GCGTATGGAAGTGTGTCCCAATAAATTATATGTTGTCCTCTTTCATAATTATAGCAGTAGATAAAAGAATTGAATATTTTCGTCATTGTGTCATATTGAGTAGGAACAAAAGTTTTATTCAATATTTCAATTTTACCAACTAAGTTGGCCATTTATCAAATACTACTACTACAAAGCCGCGCCATATTATTATTTGACTAACCAAGCAATGAATAAGTGTATCAGCTGTCGAATTTCATTAAATACCTAATTAATTCCTACCACCTAACTAACTCACACCAATCATTAACCAACCGACCAATATCTTTTTCACCATACTTAAATTAGCCTCATCCACAAATTAAATACTACTTTTAGTCATTTATTTAGAAAGCCTCATCTGCAATAATTGACATTTTCTTAGAACCAAATACTACTCCTCCGTTCTGACGCAGTAGATTCATTTCATTTTCATAACGCGTTTTAAAAATGAAAGATATAATAAATGGGTTAAAAATGTAGAGAAAAGAAAATAAAAGCCTAAAATATTATAGATATAACTTTTATCAATATATCTTTTACTTTATTCTCTTCACTTTAATCAAGCATGTATTTTTCTGCCGTCTCGCTAAAAAATTGCCCCATTTCTTTTTTTTTTTTCATACTTATTTTCGCAGAAAATACACAAAATGCTAGCAAGGTAGCCGGAAGAGTTATATAATAATGAGAGAACGGTCTTACCTACATTATTCTTTCTTTCTCTTATTTTACTCTCTTTCAACTTTACCTATTTATTATTTTTTTTGCAAAATAAGCCAAGAAAAATTAACCATTAATCTTTCCTTATCGAGTGAGTATAATTTTTCAAAATGAATGCTCAAAATGAAACGCCTCTACTATAGAGAGATGAAGGAATGAAGGAAGCATTATGTGTTGATGGTGGATTCTACAATCATCGAACGTGAGTACTTTGTATGATGCTAACATAAACGACAGTCCACATCGACAGCATTAGTTAATTAGAAATTCACAATGAATTATAGTTTAATTAAATGTTTTTAGTATTAATTAGTAATTAAAGTTTATTAATTGCCAAATAGAATGCAATAATAATATAGTTGAATTAAATTTATTCCGAAAGAAGATCTGCACGATGGGGCCTTTTAAAGGAAATAGTTTGTGGAATTTTAAAGTCTCTTATCTTATTTTTTTTAATTTTTTTCTTTGTCGTATTTCTAATAAGGGATACTTTAAAGTTGAGTAAAACATACACATCACTACGATAGATACCATTGTATTTAATTTTTTCACGATTTCGATCATATAATAAATTTTTGGTCGACATATTACTGAATGATTGCACGGTTCAATTTTAGTTCCTTACTATACTACTTATTTATTTATTTATTTATCTCTTATTCATTATTTACGTGTTTTTCACTAATTTTTTACTACATTTCTCATTTTTCACTATATTCATTCTCACTAAATTTACCTATTATCTTAAATATGTAATAAACCTATTTATAATTTTTTATCGGTGATTGATGGTGGGAATAAGCACAGTAAATCCAATTAAGATTAAGTGAAAATGAATTTTTGAAAAAAAGAAAAATAAGAACAAGAATATAAAATCAATGCCAAAAAAAACGAATAAATATAAAAATTTCCCCACTCTATCAGGTGTAACATTTAGTAATCGTTAAATTGATTTTTCCCATAGAATTTTTTTAATATATTGTATTATGCTTGGGTTTCTCATACAATGTATTATTTGTCGGAATCGCAGCGGAATATCTATTCTAGATGATTGTTTGCTCATATAATAAATCAATTCATGCATTTAATCATATACAACGTGCCGTAGAGTTCATGAACTGAATTCAGTCATTACTTTAATTTTGTCGTATAAACTTGATCCTCAATCATGGGTCTTCTCGATCTGCCCCTCGACTAAAAATTGACCTTCAAAAGGCAAAATTTATCAATTCCTCAAGCTGGGACAAGAATTGAAACAGAGAAACCTAGGGAAAAACCCTAGAAATTTTTAAAAAAATCTCGGGAGGGAGAGAGAGGCGTGATCGCGCTCAACTCTCTCTCTTTTTTTTAGGCTTGCCCCCTTTTTATATGAAGTCATTTGTTGGCGATCAGGGAATCTAGGATGGACTGGACTTGGGCCAAAATTTTAGCTGGTTCCTTGATTTAATTTGCTAAAAACTTAAATATTAGTATCATCCATTAAATATATAATAGATCGTCCCTCCAAACCAAATTTATGAGTAATTTGGCATTTCCTCTTAAATATATCATTTTCCGTGTTGAAGATAGAAATACCCATATAATATTCGAGTCTCGCTATCTACATATATTTTCCCAAGAGACCCGTTTAGAAATTCCTTTTTATTCATGAAATAAATTCCATATTGGCCAGGTTCGAATAAAACCTCCTAAACACCTTGAGGATATTATCAACTGCACTCTCCTAGCACATGTTGCATTGCAATAACACTACTAGCACCTCCTAGATAATAATGATCACTACCCATACAAGATTCTTGGAATCTAAAGATCCTCACTATTTGATGAGTCAAAGTAGTTCTCAAATTTTATTGTACAATGTTATGTCAACAATGGTTAAGAAACGATCGACAAGATCTTGTCTTTCAAAATAGCATAAAAACTTATCTCATAGTTGAAATCATTCAGGCTATACCCCATTAACGTTATCATTTTCTAAGGTAAGGAAATATTGACCGTCGCAACCTTTCACGATAGATGGTCAAAAGTTGTGAAATTGTTTCCTTCTAAGAACCCAAAAGCTGCCTACTATGAACGCCCTCACTTTTTCAAGTATGGAGTTTTAGACTCATTTTGCATATCCTATAAAACACATTGAAAAAAAATATTCATTCTCATAAATATGATTAAAAATAAGTAAAGAGTTTATTACATGTACATTCATTCCAAAACATGTTTTTTACTTTATACAAACTCTAACATCACGTGCCATTTATATAAGGAAAAGTGGAAAACTACTAATAAATATATTCCTATTACTCTTCCTCGATATTCATTGAGGTTTTACAATATGCTAATTAAGTTTGTAATATATTTCCACCGCCCCATAATAGATGTCACATTTTTTTTTCCCATAAAACATGTTATACTTTTTATATTGAAAAAATTTCCTCTCACATTAAATTAATATATTATTTCTTCTCTCCATTTAACACACAAAATATATCTACTAAAATTTCTTGTCATCTATTATTGGACACGAGACTAATATATTGATTGATTTTGTAATATATGTTGGTGGAATTTCTAATACATACTGATTCAGTTTCTACTATATGCTAACTGGATATCTAATATATGCTGATTGGCTTTATAACATATTCAGATTGAAATTTCAATATATTCTAAATGGATTTTGAGGGACAATTTTCAGTTTAACGTGCCTCTGGATATATTTTTGTAATATTTGAGCAAATCATTTTGTCAATTTTCTACACTATATTGATTGTGAAGTTTGATGTAAAATTAATACAGTCAACACAACCATAACTTAGAATCAAAATATCTATAACATACAATCAACATATTCACAATCAATATTCAAATACATATATTCCGTGTTGTTTCATTTTCAATTTTACCTCTCCGCTTGAATATATATTAAAATAGAGATTCTGCCACCTAATTTGGACCATCCCCTAGTTAAATTTGATGCCCTTTGTATGATCATTCATGGTTAAATTTTGAGGGACAATTTTCAGTTTAACGTGCCTCTGGATATTTTTTTGGAATATTTGAGCAAATCATTTTGTCAATTTTCTACTACCATTTAGCGATGACCATTGATATGCAAAATTAGTTCTATCTATTAGTAGGACTGTAGGAGGGATTTTTTGGGGGAAAAAACCCTTTTCCCTGTTAAGAGATGTAACAAAATCAAGCCTCTATTTTCAATTTAAGAGATCCACGGCCGTTTGCCGATTCGCGGCCGGCTACCGGGGTTAAAAGGAAAGCCGGGGGGCCGGCGACCGGGGAAAAATCGGGGTGGGGCCCAGCCGAAGAGGGCGCGGGCCGCCATTGTGGCGTGCCGACGGCCAACGCCAATTTTCTTTTTTTAAATTTTTTTTTTGAAAATCTATATACGCAAATTTTAGTTTCATTTTCTTTTGGGGACCACTTTTTTTTAACGAGTTTTCTCTCAAAATTTTCCCGTACGAGCAACATCGAAGGGAAAGAACGCGGGGAATGGTGGTGGTGTGGTAGTGGTGGGGATGGGGGAGTCCCAATTGCATTTAAACGAGGCTATTATTGGAATCTATGCCCGGCCAATGGACTTTGACCAAATTAAAATTTTTTTAACGGCATTTAATTTTTAAAAAATTTAAAAATGAATACCGCCGATCTCTGGAGTAGATGACCGGGGGTATATTTATTTTCTCAAACCCAAATTTCCCTTTGAATGAGAAATAATTATTTAAAGTTGTGAAAAAATTGCAAATTTAAGAAAGGCGGGGAAAAGGGAAAATAAAAGAGATTTAAATTTACCACACATTGAAAGTTTCAACCTTATTAAACAAAGATTATTTAATAAAAAGGATTATTACATGTAATAATTATAGGGGACTAAGGAAAGTTTTTTTCACACGCGCCCCACGCGCGCCGCCCCCCCCCCGCCGGGGCCGGCGGCCGGAGCCGCAGCCCGGCCCCGCCAGCGCCCGCGCCCGTGCCCCGTGCTCGTGCCCGTCCCCTTTTCCCCTTGTCCTTGCCCTTTGGATTTTGGGCACCGTTTTGGGGGTTTTGGGGGGTTTTTCTTGGGTCTCGGTGGGGCTTGGTCCCGGGCCTGGCGGCGGGCTTAGCCCAAGTCTAGGGGTCTAGTTCTTTTTGGGACCACCACCGTTTCCTGGCCGATGAGGAACCCAACGGGCCGACACGTGATACCACGTCGGAATGAATCTAGAAGCCAGACCCTTCTTTTTTCCCCAAAGACGTAACCCCGAAGGGCCCGAACCACACCTTCGGAAACCATTAATGAGGGCCCAAAGGGCCTTTGGGCCCCTTCGAAAGGGATCACCCCATAAATAGGCTGGGCCATTCTAGCATTCTCTACATCAAAAAACTAGAATACACTCGCATCATACACTCTATTCCCCCTCCCAATTGTTTTTCCCTGGCTGCCCTTTTCCTCCATGGGGGCCCGGTTTTAGTTTACGAAGGTGCCGGTTTTTTATCGGGCATTTTGTTTTATCTTTACAAAACGCCAATCCAAAGAGCATCCCGTATGATTGGGCCTTTTGGGAAAGAGGCCCCCTTTCGACTCGGCTTTTTCCCTTTTTTACTACCATTAGTTTCAATTTTCCGCTGTAATTTTCGTTTCAGTTCTTTTTGTTTTCCCCTTCTGTAATCCCAAAATCTCCAAAAACCAAAGCCCAGATAATTTGCTTTTAAAGGGGGACCCTGGACCAAACCGAACCTAAACCTTTCAAACTATAATCCCCTTTTTGGCCGGAGATGTCGATGAATCCAACACCGCCGCCCAACCAATCCCCCTACCACCCCCGCCATCATCTCCCCCCCACCATGGCAACACCGGACCAATCCCCACAATGGTCCCTCCCCCCGGGCCCACCTCTTCGTTACCTTGTCAGGGGGGTTTAAACCCCTTTTGGGGGGCCCAAATTTTGGATCATCCTTAGGGGTGGGTTGGTTCCACTTTTAGTGGTTCCTTGGGACCCTTTTCAAGGGATCGAGGTTGGGGCCTTCAACCAACAGGGGTACCGGTTCCTTGGGGATCTGGTCTGACCATGGGGGTTTCCCCCAACATAAAATGGTGGGGGCTCTATGCCCAACCATGTTGTTGGCTCCTTCGGGGCAAGGGAAATTTTGGTTTCCCTTTCCCAAAGGCCCAAAGGGCCCCACCGGGGCCCCAAGCAATGACCCCCAAAAAAAACCACCTAAGTTCGGGGAGTAATTTTTCCCAAGGGGTTTACCAAAAGATGTTTGTTCTACTTGACAACTTTGGGGCATCGCCAATTTCCCCACGGAGAACCAGCCCCGGCGCAAGGGATAAAGAGACAAGTGGAGGTCATGGGGGACATAAAGGGAGGGCCCGAAAAGGGGATTATCTTTGAAAAAATTTTATTCTGGCATTAATGAAGTTTGTCAAGATATTCCCCTTTAAAAACCACATCAAAAGAGATGGGAAAGCCTGAAAAGAAGAAAAGGAGACACGCCGGTGAATTAACAGTCAAAATATCCAAGTTCAGGACTAAAAAAAATTGGCCGACTTAACCGGCCGCGGAACAAGTTCAAAAAGTTCCAAATGATCATCCACGACTGGTGAAGGGATGAATTTGCCCGACAACTTTGGGGGGGATACTCATTGAGAAGTTTCCTTTGGGGTTGGAAGGACTTCAAGCCCCATCTCGCCGCAAAAGAAGACAAAGTTTTAAAAGACGGATCGCAGAAGGGGTATCGCTGAGGGCGCAAGATCGATAAAAAGGCAAAGGGGTTTTAGCCCACTTGACGCCAAAGCCAAATTTGGTTGGAGGGGTAACCCTCCAACAAACGCCCCCCCCCAAACGAAAGAAAAAGGGAAAAAGGGTACCCAAAAGAAATTTGAAGGCGAGGTTAAAGGTAAAAAATTTGGCACTTCCCAAAAGACCCAAAGGGAAGAAGAAGGGCCCACTTCTTGGGGGGGGAAAGATTTCCGGACCGGGAATGAAGATGACCTCGTGTGGGGGCCATTAAGAAGTAAACATTGCGGGACAAAAAGGGGCGGGGGGTACTTTCGACACCCAAAAATCCGCCTTTTTTTGCCCCGGGGGACCCAAGGGTTTTCCTACACCTTTTAAAGGAAGATCAAAGGGGAATCAAGCACGTCCGAGGCCTCGACCCCGGGGGGGATACTCATGATGACATCGGGAGTCCCCAATCACATTGAAGGTTTAATACATGTCCCGGACACCCGAAAGAACCAAGGTCGGGATCAAAAACAGAAAAGGGGGTTTTAAAAACGATTCAGTCTATAGGTTTGTCTTGTAAAATTTTTGGGAAGTCCCTGAAAAAGGTTATAAAACCCGGGAGAACCTTTGTTTAGTTATCCCTTTTTTTTCCCAAAAGTTTTCCAACAATAATAATAAAGCACTATTTCCCTCTTATTTGCCAGTTTTTAAAATTTTTGGGCATTGTGTTTGGGAAAGGGGAAATTAAAAAGTAAAAAAAGATTAGAAAATTTTAGTTTTTTTTTAAAAAATTTGATGTCCCCAAGACAAATGTGAAATAGGGCCTTTGAGGCAAAATGACAATTTAAATGTTCCCCTGTTGGGAACAAAAAAAACCCTTAAATTTAAATTTCCCCAAAAACAGATTTTATGTTTTAAAAAGGATGGTGCAAACTAGAGGGGGAAAAAAGTACTTTATCACTTTTATAGATGTTTGAGTTACCATATTTATCTTTAAGAAGAAAGTTTGAAGAAAACAAGCTTTTAAAAAATTATGGGAAGAAGGGGGAGAATAATTTTGGTTGAAAATCAAAGCATTAAATGATAGAGGGGGGAGAGGTGCCTCCCGAGGATTATAAGTTGGTATAATTTTCATAAAAACCGCCCCATATCCCCAAATCAAATGGTGTAAAGGAAGGGAAAACCCCAATCAAAAGAGATGATGAATGGTTACTACTAAGTTTCGTGATTACCCTGAAATTTGTGGGGAGGCTATTTTGACAAATTTAATTTTATCCTTTAAAAAAAATTCCACCAAAAAAAAGATATCACTCCTTATGAATTGGGGAGAAACCATCCCACAAATACCCAAAGTGTGGGGGTTTGGGAAAAGGGGTGGTTCTCCCCAAAGAAGTTACAATTTTGGGCCCCAAAAATTTTGATTGATTTTCATTGGGGTATGACTTAAAAGAGGATATAGATTTGTTGTTCACAAGTCCGGGAAACAAAAACAAACAAGGGGAAAACAATCGAGTCAAGGAATGCCGTATTTTAAAAAAACATTTCCTTGCAAGGACAAAGAAGAAATCCCAATCAATTTGAGATAAGGGAAATTTAAGATGAGGCCACTAGTTCTAAAAACCGCATTTTTGAGCCTAAAACGCAAAAGGTGAGGATGATCCAAGTGACAAAAACTAAAGACGGGTAGGGTCGGGAAAACCAAAAACGTTTGGTCCACTACACGTTTTTTTGTTGGATGAAGACCCAAAGCCAAATTTAAAAATAAATTTGGGGGCCCGGGGTTACATTGAGAGGGCTCAAAAGGGGAAATTTATTCAATTTTGCTAAAAACCCCACTGGGTGTTGGTTTATTTGCCCGAAGGTGCCAAACCTTTAGGGTTTCAAATGGGCGCTAAAAGAAAATTTAAGGTCATGGAACAAGGATAAGTATAAAGCCCGCTTTGGTTTTAAAGGGTTTTAAACAAAAAAAGGACATGACCCTTTTTAATACCTATTCAAAGAACGAGGGTTACATCTATCCGAAGGGTTTCGACGGGGTGCATTTTCACAATTTAGATTCATCAAATGGATGTTAAGACCGTTTTTAAATGGGAACTAGAGGATGAAATCTATATGGAACAAAACCCAAAGGGTTTTTAAAATCCCCGACAAAGAAAAGGTATTTCAAAACCCGGGTTTAAATCCCTCTACGGGGGTTTAAAAAAGGGGGCCTCAAAATGACACTTAAGTTTGATAATTTATGTTATCAAATGGGTTTAAAATCAACGAGTGTGACAAATGTGTCTATATTAAGAGCACTAATAATGGGTACGTTATAGTGTGTCTCTACGTTGATGACAGCCACCACCCAAAGGGGAAAAACACTTTCCCCAAGGGGTTTTTAACCGGGACAAAAAAAAGGGGCAAATTTTTAAAGAGAAAACTTTTTTCGGGAATTTTTCGGGGAAAAGGGTTAAAAGGGGTTCAGGCCGGGTGGGTTTAAACTTTTGGGAAAGAAAATTTAAGAACATCCGATGGAATCATCTTAACCCAATCTCATTATGTTGGAAAATATTGAAGAAATTTTAATGCCTTTTTGGGTGGGCGGGCCGATTAAGACTAATTGAACTAATGTTTACTAAAAAAAACAAGGGCGAACCCGGCAAAGAAGAATATGCACGTCATTGGGGGCAATTTTGTACTTAACTAATTGCACTCGACCGGGCATTGCCCGTGCCGTGAACAAGTTGAGTCGCTACACAGTAAACCAAGCAAAGAGACGAGAGCCCGAAGGGTTTTTAGATATCTAAAACATACTCAAAATCACGGGCTCACTTTTCGAGATACCCCGTATTTTAAGGGGACCGGGTGCAATTGGATATCCGAAATAAGGACTCACTTTCAACAAGTGGATACGCCCTTTTCTATTGGGGGGGGCCCCCGGGAAAACCAAAAAAAGTAGTAAAATTTTCTCAACTATGGAATCAGGAACCCTAGCTTTAGATAAAACCCGGGGAAAAGGGCCAATGGCTTAAGAACTTCCCGAGGATATTCCAGGGTTTGGGGCAAGCCCCGTCCATTTATTCACCCGATAGCCCCGCTATTTTGGGGGGGCAAAAAGGTTTTTATAATCTGGGGAAATCTCGACACATTTTGCCCACGACATAATACCGGGAAGACATTTGATCACAACAAAATGGATTACCATTGACTATTTAAGCAATAGATAATCTAGCGGGTCCGCAACCAAAGGGGGTTAAAAACCCTGATCGAAATAAGTTGCTGTGAGGGAATGGGTTTAAACCACCAAAAGAACTGCCCTGGTGGTAACCCAACCATGATGACCGGAGATCCTAAGAACTTGGGTTTAAAGGGGAAAAATGTTTTTGAGAGTTCGGGGGGGAAAAATCACGATATCTATTCCCTAGAGAAAAAAGAGAGTGTTTGAAAAATTCCGGGTGAGGGTAAGCTATTTCTTTTAATGATTTCTATGATCTTGGGGATTAGTTCTCAAAGAGACCGAGTAGGGGAAGATACTTGAAAGAAATCACATATGGGGTGAAGTGTGGGGCCCCTTTAAATTAAAACTTTGAACCAAAGTGGTGTTCCCAAAGGGCCCCAAAAGGGCAACAAAACGGAGAACGGGGAGGCCGAGGTGTTTCGTTTTTAACACCCTTGTTTTCTGGACGCCGTGGGGGCTATTAAAGGGTCCCTTTCTAGGCCGCCCTGTATCCGATGGCGTTGGGCTATGGAAGGTTCAAAGCTAAAAATACCTATCCTTAAGGGTTTAAAACCTCTCGAGGGGAGCTTGTGTCTCGCATTTTGCATTTTCTATTTCCCCCAGCGGGGGGGTTGTTGGAATCTACGCCCTGGGCCCAAAGGACTTTAACCAATTATAAATTTTTAACGAGACATTTAATTTTGTAAAATTAAATGATATAGCTTGATCTACGTTCGGGGGATGACCGTGGGATATTTATTTTCTCAAACCGATTCCCTGAAAAGGGGAAATAATTATTTAAAGTTGTGCAAAAAAGCAAACTTAATGAGCTTTTGGGGAGAGATTAGGAACAATTAAGAGAAAAAATTAACCCCCTTGAAAGTTTTAACCTTATTAAACTAGTATTTAATAAGAAGGATTATTACATGTAATAATTATAAGGGGCCATGGGCCCCTGAGGCCCCCACGCGCGCGCCCCGGGGCCCCTTTTGCCGGCGCCCCGAGCTCCAGCCCCGCCGGGTCCGGGCCCTGGCCCCGGGTGGGTCCGTGCCCTTTTCCTTGTCCTTGACTTGACTTGGGTCTTGGAATTGGGCCGACCGTGCCCGCCCCTCTTGCCCTTTTCCTTGCCCCTTTTCCTTCCCCACTGGGTCTCGAAATTGGTCTTGGGTGGTCTTTTTGGGGTTCTTTGGGGCCCCGGTCGTGGGGTTGGGCGGCCTAAAACGGGCCAGCCCAAGTCTAGTGGGGGCTAGTTCTTTTAGACCACCACCGTTTCCCACGTCAATGCTGATGCCACCCCAAGGGGTGACGCTTAAGCCAACGTGGGCCACGTGATAGTCCACATCGGGAAAGAATCTGAAACTTTGACTTTTCCTCTCTTTGCTCAGCACGTAACGCCCCCCGTTGGTTTGGGGGCCGAATCGTTACGGTCTACCATTAATGACGGCCATTATGGTCGTTGACCCCTGCGTGGGGAGCCTATAAATGATAGCCATTCTAGCATTCTCTACATCGGAAAACTAGAATACACTCGCATCATACACTCTCTTCTCCTCTGCATTGTTCTTCTGACTCAAGCTACTCTCCTCCATCCGAGTTCGCCGGAGCTCTGCGATAGCGGTCTTGCTTCATCGAAGCGTAGCCGTTTTATCTTTGGGGACGAACGCCAATCCGAAGAGCACTACGGCGTATCTCGTCTTGCGGAAAGAGGCCTCCTCGACTCGGCTATTTCCTTTTACGTTCATTAGTTTCAAATTTTCCGTTGTAATTTTCGTTCGGTTCTTCGTATTCCTTCTTGTAATCCCTAAATCTCCAACGGCTATGGAGGCCTACATGAACCGCGAGATGGAGCGGTACATGCGAAGGGTGGAAGCAGGCGGTCCCTCGCCCTCCTGGTTGTCCACCGCCGAGCGGTGATTGATCGGGATCACGTAGCTGCACATCAGCCCCTATATGACACTACTTCGCCGGACCCGCGGTTTCTAGTAACCATGTTCGGGCGTTTTAGAATGTGCGGGGGTTGTTTATGCGTATCGTTTACGCTTTGGAGGCGTCGATATCTTTATTTACGCTTGGCACGATGCGGCATGCGCCGCCACACCCTATCCAAAAGTGCACGGCGGCAATCGGGCGGTTGGCTGCGGGGGCGCGGCGGACATGTGGGATGAGTCCCTCACATCGGTGAGACGACTTCTCCGCAATGTCAAGTTTTTACGTCGGGCGTGATTCAAATTTTCGGTGAGTACCTTCGAAGCCCTCCCCTAAGATTGTCGGAATCGTGCGGATGCACGAGGAGCGGCATGGGTTCCCAGAGATGTTAGCAAGGCATAGATGTATGCATTGGGAGTGGAAGAAGCGTCGCTTTCCGGAAGGGGACCTACACGACCGGCTACAAGTCAAGAATCCCACGATGATCCTCGAGGCCGTAGGCGATTACGGTTGTGGATCGGTATGCGTATTTTGGGGTAGCGGGTCGAACAACGACCCCCAACGTTCAACTCGTCCGCCTCTTCAACGAGAAGTGTCGGGGCATCGGTCCGGCCGTCTCATTTGTGGCCAACGGCCTAGGCATGATATGGGCTACTACTTGGCGGATGAGATATACCCTAGGTGGCCTGTCTTTGTGAAGACATCGGCCGCGGCGAGATGACAAGAAGGCCTACTTTGCGAACGATAGGAGTCGCGCAGATGTGGAGCGCGCATTTGGTATGCTCCCGTTTCGATGGGCGGCAATTAAGGATCCCAACGCGTTTGTGGGATGTCAAATGCGTTTCCCAAATAATGTACGTCTGCATTATCATGCACAACATGATCGTCGAAGACGAAGGCGTACAACGACTAGTTGGCCAATGACGATGAGCCGATCCAAGCCACGAACGGCCACCCCTAGCGTACGACATGGGATACCTCTCGATGAAGTCGGCCGCCTCGGGAATATGCCGACATGCGCCAAGTGGATGCTCATATTCAACTCTAAAAGGATATAATTGAAGAGTTGTGGGCACGGAAGGCTATGTGCAGGGGTAGTTTTTTTTTTATTTTGTAATTTATTTTTTAAATGAATGTAATTTTTTTAATGCAATTAATGAATTTTCCGTATATGTCTCGTAAATTTAATTCCGCAATTTAATCGTAAATTTAATTCCGTAAATGTAATTTTTTTTAATTATTTTTATTGCGTTGCTATGTTTGCCTAAATCTAATGTGACAGTGAATTTTTAGCTTCTGTGACGTATTGAGAGAAAGAAAGAATAAGCTGGCCTGATCTATTTCTATCGTGGATACTCTAAGGAGTATACACCATAAAAAGTATGTAACAAAATCAAGCTACTGTTTTCACTTTAATAAAAGTCATAACTCATAACACACACCATAAAAAGCCAAATATTTCAAGCCTCTTGGATTGTAGGAAATTTCAATTTAATCGTATTTAAAAATAATTGCGGCTAAAAAACAAACGCGTGAGTCTGAGCGGATGCCAACTCTCAATAAAACGTTTTTGAACACGCATTTGACGTCCGAACTTGCGCGTCCACCTCAAAAATACACTCATTTCTATTTCATCTCTTTGTAGTACTATATCAATGTCACTATTTCACCTAAAAATATAAATACTTGTAGCTGTGTTTTTTTTGATCGGATGCTAATTTAAATGCAACTAGCATTATTAGATCAGAAATTATTAAATTCCGACCATCAAGTGAATTCAACAAATTATTCTAAAAATAGTTATTTTGTGCACACTATTTAATGCCAAAGTGACAAATCTCATAACCACTGCCCAAAAGTTTTATTCTTAGTTAAAAATTAATACTCCATAATAAATGCATCACAATTAGACATCGCTTAAAATTTAAATATCAAAGTTAAGACCCCACATGGTGATAAGCTGATAATGGTCTCATACGATAGATTATTGTTATATTATAATTTCAGAAAAATAGGTATATTTAGAAAAGGGGTTAGTTGAATCTTTATCAACATTTATATAATCTTAAGACTTCTTAAAATGTTGCGAATGATTAAACGACTTTTAGCATAATTGGCTTGATTATAGAAATTAAATTGAAACAATATTGAGACGCGTATAATATATAAATGCTCTCATTGTATTGACTTTTCTACAAACAAACACAACTCTGCAATTGAGTCAACTAATATTCCACACCCCAAAATCGGAACTCGAAACGTAATCCGTTGGCGAATTGCGGTGGTTTTTGTCGCGAATGGCGATAGCTGACCGTCGCCACAACAAGTGGCTGATTTGCCCTCTCTGGCGCTCATCGGCGTCTCCTCCTTCTCCATCTTCCACTCAGAATCTTCAACCTCAGTCGCAGAATCATCATAATAGTCACCAAAACGGCGTCGCCTCGGCCAACGCCCGCTCCTCCTCTACGGTCTCCTCTGTCGCCAGATCGCTCATCCCTGGGCGGCGGAGGCTCCGCCTCGATCCTTCCAGCAAACTTTCTTCCCCCGTGAGTTGCGGTTGACTCTGTTTCACTTCTCAAGTTTGATTTTGAATGAGAATTTTGTTTTGATTTGATTGATTGATTCGCGGTTTCCGTTATTCTCTCTCTGTTTAACTCTAATTGAACTAATTTGAATGCTGAAGACGAACCGGGGAAGCAGGGGAGGAGCGCTGTTCGGATTAAGAATTCCAGCAAGTCTCACGTTGCTTTCAAGGTAATTTTGGCCTGGTTTTGATCATTCCAATTTTACTTGAAATTCCGTAAAATTTAGTGTCGATTGTGCTATTGTTGGATGAGATACGGCTTGCATATTGCTTAGTTATTTAGTTCATTTCGTCTGAAATAAGATTATCAAACCCTTTTCAATACTCGTATTTACTTTATTGCGTTGGCATCGCATACTCATCGTGTTCGTGTTGGCCTCTGAATGTCAATGATATGCAATATCTGTGTGTGATCTAATGATGTAAAAGTGGCTTGACAAACTCTTTTTTCTCCATTAGTTTCAAACTACTGCACCAAAAGTTGTTATATGCGACGCCTGGAGGCATCCTTGCTCCTGGAGAAGGCCTAATAGCTACTGGTAACTTTTGTGGTCCTTCATTGCTATATAGGTGGACAATATCAATTTCAATTGGAATTGAAAGAGCAGAAAAGCTTTTTTATGGTTTCCTTGTGCAACTTGATACTTGTATCTAAGATAAATTTTCCGTGGCAGTATTCAAGTTTATGGACTTCCTGAAAACAATGAAAAGAATCAGAAGCGCAAAGTTAAGTTCAAAATCATGAGTCTTAAGGTGAAACAAGGAATAGATTATGTGCCTGAACTGGTAAGTCTTATAGTATCATTACATTTTGTGATGTAGTACTATGGGTATCATTACATTTTGTGATGTAGTACTATGGGTATCATTACATTTTGTGATGTAGTACTAATATTGTGTTTCATTGTGAAGATTTAATTTTAAGGGGTGGAGTTCAAACTTCAAAGGACTCCAGTTTACATCATGGTCCATGGTGATTAAAAAACTCAAAGTGGAATTGGGTGTTACAAGTTACAACTTACATGATTAGAGATTTCATTACAACACGAATTCATGCAAACAACCATATACATACATTGAACCAAAAACCAAATCTTTCAATCAGAGGTGGTGCAGTTTGTCTGGAAGGTTAATTTAGCTAAGCACTTAGGTTTAACAGATGAGAGACCATAAAATGCAAATGTATTCTTTTATCTAGTAGGGTTATAATATTGCACTTAGGAGTATCACTAACTGTCTAGTGCATTAAAAACCCCCCTCGTCTCATATTTGGCTAGTTTTCTCAATTTATTTGCATAAGTTCAGTTTAATCTGTAGCATTGGCAAATCCTAGATCTTTTAACTTGCAATTTGAGATTTTTGTGCAGTTTGAAGAGCAAAGGGATGAAGTGATAGTTGACCCGTGTGATGCAGGTGGTTTTCCTAGATCCAGAGCGCCCCAATCCTGTAAGCATTAATAAATGAAAGCCTTGTTATCTTTCCGTTGTTTAAGACCATGACATTATGCATGATATAGGCACTTGATAAGCTAAAGCGCCAATTGGCTGAGGCTGATGCTGCAACAGAGACCCGCAAAAAGCCCCAGCAGATGCAGGTCCAAAAGTGATAGGGGGAAGGTCTTGTTATAGACGAATGGGTGAGTTGTTATTGTATACTTATGTTGCCATATCACCATGAAAAAAGTTCCATGTATCACAAGGCTGTAGAATCCCTTCTAACTCTTCTGCTCATCTATCTCTCTCAGAAAGAACAAAGGGAGAAATATCTTGCTAGGCAGCAAGTTGAAGCAGTAGACTGATGTGATTTTTGCTAATTTTCATTTGATGTCTGATCGATTTTTCTGTCCGGTGGAAGTTGTGCACGACTGAGGAAGTTCTCAATGCGTAGGGTAAAAGTAAAATAATGGCTATGTAATTGTATGTGAGATAAAATGTATGTAATAGGTTTGGTCCCTGTGTTTGTTTCATGTAAATATCTTCTAGTGTTGGCAGAAATTAAAATTTCCATTCTTACGCAATAAGCACGAATTGTTATATAAACATAAAGCCTTACATTAATCCTAAATCTTCTTGAAAAATAAATGTTGTAGCGTATAATGTGTAATGTATGTCTTCTTCTTTCCTCTCCCACTCCCAAACGACATTATAAAAAACCTCTTTCTTATGAAGCAATACTTTGGAAATTTTGCAATCATTTTGTATAGAAATTAACCAAATAAGGAATAGTTAGAATAACCACTCCCAAAAGATGGAAATACATATCTTTAAACTTGTTCCTGTATTTAGAAAAATAAGATAAAATAGAGTTAGAAACTAATAGTATGAAAGCAATCTAACCACCATCCATGCAAAACCCTAGACAAACAGCACCCCACAAAGCTTGGCATAGATAGATATTGTCTTTGCAAAATACAATACCAACTCTCAATCCAAGAACATACATTACACATATCTGTGCGTGCATTTCATTTCATCATTTAGAATCGACAATCTCGCAATAATCCAAAAAAAAAAGGTAAATCTCAAAGCTTCTCCGGCAACTTAAATCTCTGCGAGCCAAGAATGCGATGAGACGGGGCTTCGACGAATAGGGCAAGCCCACATTTGGCAGCATTGAAGCCTTCCCAAAGAGAAAAATTGAGGGTCCCCGCGAGAGTTTTCCTGGCGGATATGTCTTTGACGGAGCAGAGCTTGTCGAGGCGTCGGACGATGTAGTCGTTGGCGAGGACGCGGCCCTTGTTGACGCCTCGTAGCAGTCGGTGACCATGCCGGACTCGTAGAGAGCAACCATGACATTCACACCTTCATGATCCACCTTTGATCGCAGAGCCCCTGTTAGTGTCACTTGCAATGTCTCCAGTGTTGGCTTCTCGAAACTCGCCTGAAGTTGTTAATTCATTGCATCATCACCATGACTTAACACTAAACCATATTCAAATACATAAACCCTCCGTCCTCCATTAATTGACACCAATTTACTTTTTCATCTATCCCCGATTAATTGACACCTTATTTTTTAAGTACCGTACTACTTTTGGTAAGAACCCTACATTCCATGACTAATTCAATTCACTCACATTTTTATAAATGTACTACTTTCGTCCCATAATAAGATTCACATTTTACTATTTCATCTGTCCCACAATAAGAGTCACATTTCAATTTTAACAAAAATGGTAAGTAGGTTTCACACTCTACCAACTTATTTCACTCACATTTTATTATACAACTAATATAAATAAGTGGGACTCATAGGCCACTAACTTATATTCAACTCTATTTTATTTACATTTCTTAAAATATATGCCCACACCATGTCACTCATATTAACTTCAA
Source organism: Salvia hispanica (assembly GCF_023119035.1). Taxonomy (NCBI): domain Eukaryota; kingdom Viridiplantae; phylum Streptophyta; class Magnoliopsida; order Lamiales; family Lamiaceae; genus Salvia; species Salvia hispanica. Next base: position 59,598 of record NW_025952627.1, on the reverse strand, counting down.
CTCAATTTATTTACATTTCTTAAAATATGTGCCCACACCATGTCACTCATATTTTGGGACTAAGTAGCAATATAAGTAAGATTCACATCTCACTAACTTTTTCCACTCGCTTTCCAATATATTTCTTAAAATATGTGCCAAATTAAACGTGTCAATTAGTGAGAGACGAGGGAATATTAAAATGACAAATTTCTAGATTTAGGCACAATTAATATCCTCTAATATACAATTAATGAAACACCTTCTGATAATGAAGATTAGTGATCAAATGTCAATCCAAAATTAGTGAAATGGACGGAATACCTAAATTGAAGTGGAAGAGTGTAGTTTGATGCTTGATACTATTTGATCTTAATCATAATTAATAGAGTAATTCATATCAATAGAGCAAGGTTGACAATAACAATGGGATTCTTGAGAGGTAGAATTGACTGCGATTGAATTGAATTTCAAACCTGGAAGGTTGGAGCAGGGAATCTTGGGGCAGAGGCGATGCAGGAGAGCATAGCCTCCTCATCATTGGCGATACACTGCGCGTGACCCTGAACAACGATTTGGGGGTGAACATCGTGTCGAGGTGAAGGGACTCCACGTAGGCCTTTTGGCGCACGGTCCATTGGCTCGATCCGAAGGGATCCTTCCACCCCATATAATCCCAAATGTCGACGTGATACGCCAGCAGAATCAGCGGCGCCTCCACCGCGAAGTCGCCCCGCCCCAGCCGCGAGAACAGCAGCTCCGCCTCCGGCGAGCTCGCGCACCCCTGCGACGAGAAAAGCTCCACCAGCACCGCACCGCCTCTGCGCTGCTCCTCCGCCGCCACGTCCACCGTCGCCGCCTTCTCGCTGTCGCGATCGTGATCGGATCGGCGCCGGAAACAGCTCAGAGACGGGGCGCCATTGTGTATAATGTCGTCCCCGATCGAAACCAATTTTTTTTTTTTTTTTTTAGGGATTGGTGTTTTGGGTTTTGGGGGAAACTGAAGGGAAGGGAAAGAGTCGTAGGAATATGGAGGTGGAGATGAACGAGAAATAGAGAGGTGGCGAGACAAATGTGGGGATTACGCTAGCCGTATTTAAATTTAATTACTTTTGTTAGCTATAAACATTGCTATAATTTCAAATGTCGTTAAATTTTGATAATATTTTTATTTTTATTAATGCATATTGTATTAATTTAGTGAGGGTGATAGTAATTATTGAAAAAATATGTTACGAATGAAATATTTGCATTTAATATGGATTGTGGAAATATTCGATTCTTAGGTGAAATTTATTCGGATTGATCATCAAAGTAATTATGGATAAATTCTGTTGATGTGCTGGACCTGGTATGGTCGATTGTGATCAATTTTGTTTTAATTTATTTAGAAAAATTAGTGTATCACGATTAGTTGATGGTGGAAGTGGGTGACACGTTAATAGTTTGAAAAGGGAAGGTGGGTGGTGTGACAGTGGAATCTTAACCATATGCTATTAATCATATAAATCTCACCACCTTCACCATACTACCCAGAACTTTTATACTTTTATTTAAAACATCTGTTCGTTTACCAGTACACCTTTCATCCATCATTTATAATATCATTCTCACTCAACACGAGTTTTAAAAAATTATTTAACTTTATAAAAAAAATAATAATAAGTTAATTAAATATAAATTCTATTTTTATATATTAATTTTATAATAAAATATAAATGTAATAAGTTAATGGAATGACGGTATCCATTTACCTAAAATAAAAATTAAAAAAAATGAGACTTTAAATCGAGAGCATCCAAAAATAGCAAATGAGATATTTTTTCATGAACGAAGAAGTATTTATTTTATCAATAGATGCTATTTTTGAACAAAATTCCTAACATTAAAGCAGTTGGTCTCAGAATTTAGCTACAAACTCATTTTTCAACTGTCATGTTAGTTTTTTTAGATTCTAACCCCAAAAGTTACAATGCGCTTTTACTCAAATTCAGCCTCATCTTTTAACATACTCCATTCGTCCCCATAATAAGGGTCACATTTAATCATTTCGATATGTCCATAATAAGAGTCACATAAAATCATTCGTGAAAGCAATTGCAATATGAATTAATTTTTTTTTTAAAGATAATAGACTCATTTTGCAGGTGTTTTGGTTGCTCAAGGAAAAAGAAAAAAAAGGACAAAGATTAAAGTTTAAAAAAAGCGACTAAAATAGCATTGAACGAAGCAAGCGGACCACTGGGTTCATCACACGAACTTATTGAACCACTCAAAGTCTCAAATGGCACCGAATCACCGATCGACCAGAACTGAACTAGTGGATCATTGGATTTGGCTCTGCCAACTCAGCAAACTATGAGAAATCAAGAATATGTCCAAAACCAAGTAAGCGATTCGCTAGGCATGTCGTATCCTACAGAGCAAAGCCAAAGGACCAATGGGTTTGACACTGCAAACTCAATTGACCACTAAATGGGTGAGATTTTATGCCCAAAAAAAAAAATGCAAATTCAAGCTAAAATTCACTCAATCTCTCAATTATAAAAAGACTCCCAAGATCATTATTAGAGATTTAGAGACACTAAACTTTAGAGAGAAAACTAAAGAAAATCAAGGATTCCACGACAAGAGCACGAGCAACCAAGGTTGACCATTTTCAATCTTCCACCGAGAAATTCGTCCACTCTATGGTATCTTAATATATTAAATTCTCGTTACTGGCCGCCAACGTATTTACGATGAGCAAAAATCATTCTCGGCACATGCTGAAATATACTGAAAGTATTCATCTCCCCATTGTGGTTGCTCGAAAAAATAATCTCGAATGAGCCTAATTTGGGCGGCTTCTTTCTCGTCCACGATGGATGTAGCGGCGACTTCTTTATGCAAGAGGAGGAGCAGTAAGGTTCTCAACTTCTCGTAATACCCTTTACTATGTTGCTCCGCTAAAACAATCAACCGAGCTATTTACTCAGCGTCAATCACACTTGAATTGAGAATGGAAATTAAAGAGAAAATTGAGTGTGAGAATTTTTTTGATGTAAAAAATTATGTGATGAATAAGGTATATATGAATGATTTTGGAATAAATTAGACGATAAAATAAATGAAACATACAAAAAGAAAAATCGGTAATCATATTTGAGTGAAGACACTTGAAACGCGTCTGCCGTCTTTCCCCGCATCCTGTCTCGGCGGGACAAGACATGTATTTTTTCTCCTCGACCGTTGCAGATGCTCAAAAGTTTGCCACATTTATGAATTAGGAATTATTATGCGAGATGGCAATGAATAAACAAACTCCTATTTCAATAAATAAATTTCGGATAGAGAGGATATGATGCCAAGATACATGAAATCCTTAATGGGCATGCGATTGGCTGGGTTTTCCACTTGAACTCCCACCAGCCACATTTTTTCACATACAATCTTCACCACTCATCTCTCCACACACTCTCTCTTTACATAAAAGCAACCTCCAACTTCAGCTCCAAGCACAGACAAAAATAATCTCAAATAAATGGCATCAATGGCTAGCTCCACTACCCTTGTGAAAGCAACCCCATTCTTGGGCCAAACCAAAAATGCCAATCCTCTTAGAGATGCTGTCTCAATGGGCAATGCCAAATACACCATGGTAATAATCACAACAATGTTATTATAATAAACTTATGCATTTGCTTTGTTGCTAATGATGATATGATTGTGTCCAACAGGGTAATGACTTGTGGTACGGACCGGACCGTGTCAAGTACTTGGGACCCTTCTCAGCTCAGACTCCTTCCTACCTCAACGGAGAATTCCCCGGTGACTACGGATGGGACACTGCCGGTTTGTCTGCCGATCCCGAGGCCTTCGTCAAGAACAGGGCGCTTGAGGTAGTCTTTACCCATCACACTATCTTTACTTACTTCTTTGTTTCCTAAAAACAGAAATTCTTCCTTTTTTGGTCCATTTTCTAAAAATAGTAACTTTCCATTTTAGAAAATGGGCTCCTCAATGCAGTAACACTAATTCCACTACTTTTTCTATTCTTCTCTTTACTTTACTAATTTAGAATTAAAACCTGTATCGTTTCCAAAGTTAATCTTGAGAAACCCATGCTATAGGTTATTCATGGAAGATGGGCCATGCTTGGAGCTCTAGGATGCATCACACCGGAGGTTCTTCAAAGATGGGTGAGTGTGAAGTTCAAGGAGCCAGTGTGGTTCAAGGCCGGTGCACAAATCTTCTCCGAGGGCGGGCTAGACTATTTAGGCAACCCGAATCTGGTCCATGCTCAGAGCATTCTGGCAATTCTTGGGTTCCAGGTTGTACTCATGGGACTCGTGGAGGGATTCAGAATCAACGGCCTTGACGGGGTTGGAGAGGGCAACGACCTCTACCCCGGTGGCCAGTACTTCGACCCGCTCGGCCTGGCCGACGACCCAGTCACCTTTGCCGAGCTGAAGGTCAAGGAGATCAAGAACGGAAGGCTAGCCATGTTCTCCATGTTCGGATTCTTCGTGCAAGCTATCGTCACAGGAAAAGGACCTCTCGAGAACCTTCTGGATCATCTCGACAACCCTGTTGCTAACAATGCTTGGGTCTACGCCACCAAATTTGTCCCAGGATCATAATCAAGCATATAATGTATAGATATAATGTGTTGTACATTAATATGTATTTGAGTGCATTAATGTTTAGTTCTATTCCATTATTTCAACATAAGGAGAAAGTAAACATTAATTAAATTGCTAATACTATACAAGAATAGAAGAGAGAGAGATTTAGACTTACAATGCATCAACAAAATTGGATATATACAGATGCATGGGTGCTTCATCTCTTACTTTTCCTCCCCACCATTTCATTCTGTGTTTCTCTGCTTCGATTCTCCCCAGCTTGTACACTTTCGCCTTTGCTTCCTTCAACCTCGCCTTGTAGTCCTTCTTCCACGCTTCGAACCTGTCTCTCAGCCTCCGGAATTCCTCTATCGCGTGTATAGGCGACTGGTCTGACTTGACCTCCACAACTGCATCATTGAATGCACGGCTTCTCTCCTCGAACTCTTGGGTGAGATGGCTCACAGGGTTCAGGCTTGCGTTCGTGTCTCGAGAAGGCAACTCATCGACGCCATTGTTGGCGCGTCTGACTGGGGAGCTACCACCCGGCGTGTGAGTTCTAGATGTGTCCTCGGATTCATAAAATTGAGGCGACTTGCGCTTCATCGAGCCTTCTTGCTGGCTTTGTAGCATTTTCAGCAATAAGACTCTTCTTGGCTGCAGCCAAGCTCATCTGCCAAGAAATAGTGCAGGCTTATCAATTTCTATTGATTGATATAAAAGGGGAATCATTCAAAAACTCATTTATATACTTAATATGGCCCCAAAATAAACAGGCCCTGAATACTAAATTCAACCTTCATTTCCCGTTGCTTCATTGGACTAATAGTTTTTCCGTTTGAACGAAACGAATATTATGTCAACCAATCTACGTGTAAATAACTTGCTAAACAAACTCACTTGTAGAGATGTTATTTGCTTTTGCCACATCTCCTCCATGGATTTCATCTTGGATTCATATTCGACCATCGGCTTCATATTGCACCACCTGCTCTCTTAAAGCCATATTTTCTGTTTCCTTCTGTCCAACTGTCGCTTCTGACACACCTTATTCAACACAACGCTTTCTGTCGACCGTACTCTTCAACATATGACTGTTTAGAGTTCCTGGAGGTGATTAAATTGTTTAGCGGGCTCAACCATCCTCGAATTCTACTTCACTGAAGCCAATTAACTGTATTAGGAGGAGTCACCAGATTGTAACGCATCAGCTATTCCTAAAACAGAAGTTTACCAGACTGTATTGCACGATTGCCATAAACTGCTTTCTGATCCCCACGGATAACCTGCTTTTGGGACCCAGTAAGCACCATACTCCTTTCTAGCAATTTCACCCGAATATCTGTATTTTTGATCATCACCAAGGGTACAAGTGAGATGATGATTCAATAAATGGAACTAGAACGTAGGTGCTGGCCTTACATGATTGCAATGTCATACTTCTTCCTTGAGTTTACGGAAGTCTTGGCAGCATGGTGCCCATTGAAACACTTCTGCACCTCAAGAGTACCTTGGATAACTTGTTTTCTAACATCTTCCAAGACATCAATCTGTTGTTCCACCACCACAGCAGAATATCAGGAAATTTAGACTACAAAATGATGATCAGGTTCCAGAAGCAAGACAGAAATGCTGACTTGTCGATGTAATACTGAAGACAAACAGCCAATGAAGTGCAACAGATACTAAAAGCACAGACAAAATCACCTGACTTTTCGAAAGTATAACTTTGTATAACCAACTTGGTACATCTCTGGCACGATCCCAAACTTCTGCAGAATGGCAATTGACAACTCTAACGGATCTTGACAATCCTTATTCCCCGATAGGGACACATACCTGAAATTCACACCAGCATGTTTCAAAACACTAACAGTAATCATCAGAGTGAATGGAAATTAAGATTCGATGCTTCACCTTTTGTATAAACTCTTGATGACTAATCGCATCGGATATCCAGACTTTGAAATCCTGACAACTTGCGAATCCCACAGCTACGAAGCTGCTCCAGGGCAATGTCTTTTTCAAATGCACCAGGAATCTGCTTGTTATTTGGTCTTATGCACAAATGAAATGTTGTTTTGTGCTTTCCAGATGTTGTATCAATTTGAACAGCTGCCCCTGCAATAGTGGCAGAAGTAACAACAAATTAGATAAAGATATATGTGAGAAGTTCTTATTCTAACAAAGATAGTTATAAGAAAACATATTAATTAAAACTCATTACTTTAACAAAGGGAAAACATCAAGCTTGATAGAATCAGATCATTTTATCCAGCTTTGTTCTTTTGTTTTCATAGTGTATCCAAACAAGATGAGATTGCTAGAAGAGTGGAAGAACAAGATTTATCACCTGGAATGTTGTGGCAACACTTTGTTTCTTACAAACTGACATCCCTGACTGCACCGATGCACTATCTAGATTCTGGGATTGCTTAAGTAGAAGGGCAAAAATTGAGGAAGTCTACTAGTGCAGGATGAGAGTAGCTCAATAATTTCAGAATGTTTTGGATCCCGATTCTTTTCCAAGAATTTTCTTCAAAGCTCTCTTATAAAGAAAAACTTTATTAACAAAGTTAAAAATTTCTATTTTAAATCAATTTTTAAAATCAGCGAGTTTTCATACTTAAAATTTTTATCCTAAAAACATAACACAAAAAACTTTATATAACAGAAATAATGTGGAAAATATGTGGATCAACAGCATAAAATTATTGCAATTAAATAACACTATTTAGGTTCCAAATCTACTAGTAAATCTCAATAAGACGAGGGCAACTAGAAATTAAAATCAAGCAATCTACTTGAGGTTCACTTGCTCTGCTAAATTTTAAGCTGTGTACAGATATTCCTCAAAATTACAATGACAAGTAAACTAACCTCCCCAGCATGATGCCGAATGCTGAATGTTCCACCTCTTTCTCCTTAAACCAACGGTTAGTACTGAAGTGATGCTTAAGTTTAGCGAAAATGTTAAATCTGTAGCTTTGGGAAGATTTGATAATTCATCCAATATAGATATGACCAATAGGTTTCTGTTCAAGTAACCATAAAAAAGAATACGCAATAAATTTGTTAAATTGAAAGGAAAAGTCAATATAATACTAACATTCTCAAAAAGATACAAAAAAGCTGGGTCTTTTTTAGGTTCAATTCATTCTTACCCCTTAAAGTGAAATATGTTTGAAGGGCCCTTCACTCTCACATGTTAATCCTCAGATAATGAACAGAAAAAATTTATTTCCAAAGTAATCTACCCTATTTGTTAAAACAAAAAAAATAAATGCTATGAAGACTTTTGTATATGATTACTTCTCAAAAAGATCTATACATTCTTGGTTGTCTTCAAAATCCACTTTTTTCCAGTCAATTCCATCTAACTCATACTCCTGTAATGAAGAGTATTCCACCAGCACCAAGAATAAAATATCAATATCAGAAGCGTTATGCTAAAATATTTAATGCACAGTTTTCAAACAAAACAGTCTGCATTAAGTTAATTGCTCATTCAGATACTTTATGCAGAAGTGTTTACTTATGATGCACAATACATATAATCGTTAGAGGCTATATCTTGTGAAGTAATGACAAAAAACAAAACAAATGTGTGAAGTATGTATCCCCAGTAATGCCTTCTTTAAAACCTAAAGATTGGAAGACATGTTAGATGCTTACTTCTTGCTATGTTTGAAGAGATGTTGATTGAATGGTTTCTGGAGCCGCCATTAGCATAATTGATGCAAAACTGTTCAAGCTATTCTTCTGGTGCAAAAAGCATCAAAGACTCCAAGTAAGATTATTTAAAGTGGGGACACAATTTTAATTTAAAATTTCTAAGAGGACAATATCAACCATTGCATACCTTAAGTGATTCAAATCCACACATATCAAGAATGCTTATTGAACACCCCATATTATCTTTCCCCGTGGAAAATGACAAGTTTATCTCTCCACAAGCCAGTCGAACAAGCTCACATAAATAAAATTGCTAATGCATCCTTGTGGAAATTGCCTAAAATGAGGAAAATCAACATATCATAAGAGTGATGGTTTTGCAAACAAATCCCTCATAGTAAATTAAAAAGCAAGTTAACTATTGATCTTCGAAACTATGAACCTGTTCAAATGTCAAAGATTTGGTGACCTCATCCTTTTCCAGCTCGTACCTCCGGGTTGACAGTAAGTATCAGTCTTGCTCAACAGCCCATCAAGCAGCAGCATTTGTAACAGCTGTAGATAAAGGGAAATTAATTCAGATTTTAAGTCAGAAGATAACATAAACCTTAAAACTGATGTTGTAGTAATGTCCTTATTGCCTAGGAGCCAACCACTAGCTTTTTACTCCCCATAGTAAAATTGAGAAAATTAATATTTTTTAAAATAAAACCGAAGTTTTAAAAAAGATGAATTTACTAGTGAAAGAGGATTGGGAAAATGAATCAGAACATGCAGATACCTTCATCAGAAACAACCTCAATATGCTTTTGATTGTCAGTTACAAGAAACGATATGTTCCCAAGCCACAAAACTGCAGCAAGCATCTCGAAGCGTGCTCTTGATCTTCTTTACAGATTCTGATAGAATCTAGGGCTCCCTATGAGTAGAACATGTTCCGGGAATTAATAACTTTTGCGTAGATAAGGAATATGCTGAAAACACTCAAGTTCTATAGAAACTATGGTTTTTTATTTTCCACCGTGGTGCAGCAGTTTCCTCACTAAGTTTCAAACCTTCCAGATACAAAACAGGTTGGGTGTTAAGAAGTACCAAGGCAAAACAAATGGGAGTAACTGACCAATATAAAGAAATGAGCAAGACATGTCATTTACCATAAGATCATGAAACTTCTGAGCATCATCAATGTTGGGGATCTCCAAACATTCACTCTGATTGAGATATTTGTATTCAGAAGCACCTCTTAACCTTAGCCTACCTGAAAAATAAAAAATATTATGTGCCACGCTTCCGGTCATAATACTTTCAGAAAAGTTTATAAACGTGTTATAGGCAATAGATGATTTAAAAAGAGTTTAAAGAATTGTGCATCATCAACAGTATATCTTATAAGCTAAATTCATGCATTTGTATGTCAAGGTAAATTGTTCTCACTTCAACCACGAAACTCCAACTAGCATGTAACACTGACACCAGCTGATAACAAAGTTTTTTCTTTTCCATACCAAGTCAGAAATATTTGAACTATCTCATAATTTTCATTTGCATACAAGGAAAGAACAAGATACGTGAGGAAAACTGAAGATTTGGGCAAATCTGCGAACAAACCTCGGAGACCAGAAGGAGCACCAGAGCAGAGCTGATAGAAAATGTGATATGACCGCTCTCCTTGGAGCTAACTGAACAACTCTTGACTGATAAAACATTGAATTATATCAATTCCAGTCCAATATCAATATGCAGACTGGGAGAACAAACTCACTGATGTTGATACACATACTGACCTTTTCAAGGAGGACTGTTCATGATTGAGGAATTTGACATTGGACATGAACAAAATAGAAAAGCCATGTCACCAAAAAATATGACTAAGAATGGACAAAAATGAAAAGCTTTTCATAATTCAACTTGACCATTAGAAGCATGCTTACAGGTTTGTATTTTAGCACCAAAATTTTTCCCAGCAGCATCGAAGTAGATTTCAATTAATTTTCCCTGCACAGATCCTGAGTGTTACCAAACAAGGCTTCCTATGTTGATTGCAAAACAACATAGGCTACCTCTTGAAGTAGTAGGAAAGAATTTAATTCAGAGTGAACTCACAAATCGGCTGGAGTTGTTGTTCATGGCTGTTTTGGCATTTCCAAAGCCTCCAGTATGCAGCTTGTTTTCATGACTACGATTCTATTACACGCCACCTCCACCACGAGCTGCCAAATATTGCATTGCAATCTTAGCTGTCTCAGTCTTTGCCAGCGCCACTTTCTCCACTAAAGATCACACAACAAGAAATTATTTCTTCCAATAACAACTACAGCATGGAACAAGAACAGCAGAAGGAAATCTTTATCAAAACTGCAGCTAACCTGATAACGATAGACTGATTTGCTTCATCTGCAAATTTAAAAAAGTAGCAAAATGATAGGAAATAAGAATCTCAGCCAAAGCAATAAGTCAACAAGGCAAGCATTTTCTGAGTATTTAAGGTGTCATATAGCACCTGCTATCATTGCTTGTATGCTGCATCAGCAGTAGCATAAACATGAGGACTGTCCAAAAGGTTCTTTGTGTAAGCAGTAACTATATCATCCCCATATATTGGGACACTTTTAAAAGGATTGATCGCTAGTAATACAGGCCCTGCCTTACTCTATAGAGAACACACAACAAATTGTTTAGGTTAGAGACAATTGCTAACTTATAAATAAGAAAAAAAAAAATTTAATAGAGGATTACATATATATTATCTTTTGTATATCTATACTGGAGATTGTGAAGAACTGAAGGCTCATTCAAATAACTCAGTTGTGCAAGATCATCAACTTCATCGAGTATATGCGGATTAGCTGGTAGGAGGTCTTGTGTCGGAACTGTCACAATCTACAGTAATACAATCTTGTAGTGATACACAATTCTTGTAAAATGCATGAAAACAGTGAACAGATGACAAATGAAATGAACTAACAGTTCCCTCCGATAGCAGAACCGAAGCTTTCTCCCCTGAGTTTGATCTTATTTGCCCAGATTCCCATAGGTCATCATGTCGCGACACCAAACCGAAGTTTCTAAAATTACATCAACACTTACAATGAGTAACCGAGATTATAAAATCCTAAATGGAAACAGAAAAAGCCCCAACATCTGGGCAAGATAAAAAATACATATTCTCGACATTGTTACAAAGAATCATGAGCCCAACTCTTTTTCATGTTCCACACTATTCTACTTGATAAACTATCCCCGAGCTTCAACTTCCCAGCCTAATGATTTAGTGTCCAGCACAACAAAATGCAAGTAAACTCTAGACAATATGAGACAGGATAAGTTTGCATTTCAGCTTAATCTAGGTAAACTCGCAAGCAATAGAATAGAATTTAAAGCTCGGACTTATCTTAGAGAAGAACCATCTAATCTCAGCAATGCAACCAGCGCCATAAGACATTCAAACTTTGTCATTGAAGTTATAAAAATAGTATCCATGAAGCATCTACTAGAACTCAATAAAATTAACAAATAAGTCTAATTGTACAAGAAAAGAAACAAAATCACCATAACTTGATTCACAAAAACAATAATACTCCCATAAACCCTTTTGTTTTCTTTTTCTACTTTTATGCAAATATTCTCAAGTAGAGATCATAGAATATTAGCAAAACAGAAAAAAAAAATCGTCTACCTTCCGATTGCCCTCATCCCCATCCCCATCCCCATCTTCCAATTCCTCAACTTTTTCGGCCCCAAAACAATTTTCTCTCCTACGCTTCCTTCCTTATTCACAGCACAACTCGACCCGCCCACAGGCAAAGACGGCCTCCTCTTTGGGGGAAGGAAGGCGAGCACGAGATGTGGCCTTAGGCCTGGAGGCAGCGCCGGCGGCAAGTCCCCGGCGACTGGGTCTCTTCCCTCCGCCGCAGAGACTCCAGCATTTCCTCCAAAGAGCTCCGAGCTGTCGATAAAGACAGCATTTTTATCTTTCCTCGTCCCAAAAACCCACAAATCTCGACTCAATCCGCCACTCAAGACAGTCATCCCCGGGATTGCAGTGCTCTATCCGATCCCATCTTCAGGGGAAAACGAAATTAACTGATAGTAATGATTAAATCCGCCACCAAAAAAGAAACACCAAAGCAAAAGCAAAGCCACAAGCTTGTTTCCGTGAAAGCCAAGTGTAATGACGATGCCGGCCTTCGACTAATCTCAGAGATCTAATGACGAAACTGCAAATTACTATCTGGAAATTAGCAGTTAGGAGTTGTAATGAATTTGGGTAGAGTCGGAGATTAGATTTAATAAATTTAGGATTTCTGAGTAAATATTTTCCGTTTACCAAAAAAAGTTAAATTACGACAGGTATTTGGTGTTTTAAATATTTGAATTCGGAAATAATTAGTTAGAAAATAAAAATAATTTGGGAGTTATGAAGTGTTAGTGGGTGGGGCCCGCACAGGGATAGGATTCAGGAATGTTTTTTGACGATTTTAGACATCTTGGGGTTTAGTTTCTATCCATTTGTTGGGGGTCTATCTAAATAATTTTATGCAATAGGCCAACAGAAAGTCTATCATAAATTTTTCAGTAAGTTCCAAAATATAATTCAATAATGGACTTTTTTTTTTCACATTTTATTTTTGGAGGGATTTCAAAATTTTTTCAAAATTTAAAATATTTGGGATGGGCCAAAAAAAAGTCTATTATACAGAGTATTCTCACTATTTTCCCAAAAAATAATTTGATAGTAATTGACTTTTTTTGTATTTTCTGTTTTGGAGGGGTTTTATATTTTTTAAAAATTTTAAAATAGTACTAGATGTACCAAAATTATTAAAATACTACTCTTTCCCTCTGAAAAAATAAAAAAATTTGGGAAAAATGTTTTTTTTAAAAGATATAATAAAAAAAAAGAAAATTTAAAAAAAAATATTTAAAAAATTTTTATGGATTATAAGTTATATTTAAGATTTTAAAAAATTTTTTTTAAAATTTTCCTTTAACTTTAATTTTTTGGAACCCAAATTTTTAAAAATTATCTACTTTCGACGGAGAAAGTATTATTTGGGTAAAAAAACACACTGATGTCGTTTTTAATAGTTGCTCAATGTTGAGCTTTTGTGGGGGTTAAAAAGTTGAAGACAAGCTTGAGTTGTTTTTTAATTGAACAGACCCATTGAAATGATTTTTTGGGAAAAAAAATGGAAGAAAAATGAGAATGTGGTGAATTCTTAAAGAGGTTGGGTATATTTATAGGAAAAAAATTTTTTTTAAAGAGACCGTGAATTTTATGCATTTGATTTCCTGGATAATGACTTTCGCAATCATGTGGGTTGTAGTTAATTTCACGTGATTGGTACCGAAAATTTGTGGACTTCATCATGAATTTGACAATTAATATTCATTAATTTTTTATAATAATGGGATTAAATTATGAAACTTTATTGGGTTTTTATGTATATAAATTTTCAGAAGGAAAGTGTTAAGGGTCCACCCAAACCAATGCATTTTCGGGAAATATTATTCCTACAAACCTTATTTATATCATAGATATTAATAATTTGGAATAGTTTTTTAATTACAGTGGAGAATGAGAAAATAGTGTGAAATGGCTCGAAGCCACAACCTTTTTTGATCGAGATATTAGAGCAGGGGCAGAGCCAAGAATTTAATTAAGGACAAAAATATTTATGTAGAGAAATATGTTAGACTAATGTTGATACATATCGATCTTTCAATTTTGAAGAGACATAATCTGGAAGATATGATGTAGTACTAAATTAAGAGTGTTAGTTTTAATCGTTATCTTTTACTATTAAATATTAATTAGTAATTTTACATATCTTTTAGTTATTTAATACTAGGATTTTTTTAAGGAGAGAGGGAATCGTTTTGGTAGATCAGTTTTGGGATGGCGTAGCTTGTAGGTGTTTGCGGAGGATTTATATATTTGTTCTTGTTCATTCAATTTATCAATAAAGTCTGAGAGTTTAATTTCCAAATTCTATATCAGTTTTGTGTGACAATTTCGCTAAGCACCTCTAATTATTTAAATAACTAAAAGATATGAAAAATAACTAATTAATAAAGATAAGGGTGACTGCTTTTAAAGTCACCAATCATGAATTCGGTTTTTCCCGAACTTTAAAAAGTTAGTAATTGTCAGAACTTTATTGTCGATTGCCATTTTCCCATGTCAGGTTTCGAGTCTGATTCAAACTGTTCGTTTCCTATTAAGACAATGTCCAAATTCTTTTATCTTACTATCGTTATCTTCGTCTTTGAAATACTCGCGTGAGTACTTTGCGCCTCAATCGGAACTCGATGAAGAAGTTATGGTCATTTGATGAAGGTTGCGACTTTGTGCGACCTTGTACCATCATAATGGTCATAACTCTTCATCCGAGTTCCGATTGAAGGCATAGAAAATAGTCAAGCCATTCAAAGCGAGTTAAGATAGTAAGATAAAAGAATTTGGACATTGTCTCAATAGGAAACGATGACATAGGAAAATGGCTAAAATAAAAGTCATGACATTAAAAACTTTTTAAATCTTTAAGGGAAAACTTAATTTATAACTTAAACTTTAAACACTACCCGTAACATTAAAACTAACACTAACATCATCTTCCAGATTATATCTCTTCCAAACTGAAAAGATCAATCTGTATCAAATGTATTGTACTAATTTTAAAATTAGTAGTACTAATATATTAATAGTGATTTTTGTATCATTTGTTATTCTCTATATACACCTATTCGACTATAAAAAAATAGATTTAATAAAGCTTCTATCACTATATTTTTCTGGATCCACTACTGTTTACGGATATACTTATATGATTTTGAGCATGTTCCTCTCAAGATTACAGATATATGATTTTGAGCATTTTCCTAAAACGAAACTTTGTCGACAACTTTCCGATCCATTGCTTTTGAGCATTTTCCTCTCAAGATTACATATATGATTTTGAGCATTTTCCTGAAATAAAACTTTGTCGACAACTTTCCGATACATTACTATCGCTTTTAGTTTACTCCTCTTTTATTGACAATCATTCTTATGTTCATAGAAAGACGGAGATAATATATGCTATTTCTAATATGGATAAAGTTATACTTTACCTTTGAGATTTATTTTCCTGCAATAAACATGAAAATTACTCAACTTAATCTTGAAATTAGTATATTCCTTCCGTTCCACTCAAAATAACATTCTTGGTGACACGAGATATTGAAAGATTGTTAGTGGAATAAAGTGAGATAAAACAAAAAAATAATTGAATATTTTAATAAAGAGAGATAAGACATAGATTTATTACTAAATATAGAAAATATATATTTTAAGTGGGACAACCTAAAAAGTAAAGATAGACATCTTAAACTAGACATATGGAGTATTATTTTGATCTTAAATTGAGTCATGCTGATTAGTTTTAATGTGATAAAGTAATTCGGTTAAGTTACTGCTTTTTAGTGATGAGTGAAATACAGACTATGTGGCACCATCGATATAACATTAAATATATATAATTCCGTGAATTGAGCAAAATTAGAATTTGATTGGGGCCACATGCTCTTCCTCTTTCATAATCCTATATCTTAATCAATTTATTTATATTCATTTTCTTTGCTCTTCCATTTGGTGTTTGTATGCTTGCCACTTCTACCCAATTGACAAGTATCAATTAATTATTAATTCAACTTTTCTTCTTTATACTTGTCTTTTCCTCTTGACTTCGATCATGTTCCATTCTCGTCCCTCACCTAATCTAATTAAAGTTCTAGCTTTTTTTCTATAATATAAAACATTTTCATTCTCTATATAACATTACATAGTCACATTTGGTAGTTTTGATATCAAACTAAATATTCTGCATAATATTGTGCATTTTACTATAAACAAAACTGAAAATCATTTTTCTCCTGGTGAGAGACAAGGTCCAAAAAATGTGAGCCACGTTGAGACAATGAGGCTCAACAATATTAAATAAAGAAAAGGTAAACCATGCAGATAAATAATTTTAAAAATTATACCCTTAAGAATATAGTTGTATATGGACCCAAATTATGGATCAACATTAATTATTTGATTCGAAGGTTCCAAGTTGCAAACATGCACTACCTAGAAACATGTGAAGCACGTCTACCAAGTGACGTCGATGTGTATTAATAAAGTTAGAGATTTATACTTCCTCCTTCATAACAGCCGTAGTTGGTGTTTTAGTTTGGAAAGCTTCCTCATATGAGTCATTTCAGTATATAGTAACTTTTTCCTCTCCCTTACTTTACTCTCTCTTACTTTATTCTCTCTACTTTATTCACTTTTACTTTATTATCTCTATCATTTTCTCTTTCTTACTTTTTAATCTATTTATTTAACACACCCAACATTCATTTCTTAAACTCCGTCAGAAAAGTTCCTACTAACTATGAGGAACGGAGGAGTATTATTTTATTTTGTGAATTGACATGAAATCTATACATCTATATAATATATAAATAAAATATATAAAAAGAGGAGAGTTTTAGGAGATTTTAAATAATTATTTTATACTAAGGGAGGAGGAGAGTTTTAGGAGATATTAAATAATTATTTTATACTAAGAGATGTAAATACAATTAATATAAAATTTAGAAATTAATTCTAATAAATATATAATCCTAATATACACATATCCCACGTTTCTTCTTATTAGTGGAGTGAGTGGGAGGTTAGCTACAAATGAATATACTTTAAAATGCATTTGTATAATTTGAGCGTGTGAAGAATCTGCAGATGATGAATTGACTATTGAGAATATACATTCAGTTGAAGTTGATAGATCAGGCTCTCGAGTCCCTGCTATGATTAAGATTTTGACCGAGTTCTTTGGAATGGAGCCCAGGCGTACAATGAATGCAAGTGAATGTGTTCCCAAAAGGGCTGTGCTTTACAATGTCCTATCCTTAGTCCTACATTCAAACTTCGGGAATTCTATGTGCATTTTCATTCCTATCTTAGTTTGATCTTCTAAGGTTTTCACAGTTATATCTTATTGTTTTTATAATATTTAGAACCGTAATGCGCTGATTTTTTTCTTCTTCTTTCGTATTCATGGACTATGGTCCATTCACTCCCTATTCACACTCTTCTTCACTAATTCATGGAATTGACGACCGTTGCTTCTCGCCATACAATTACGTGCTTCTTTTTAGTTGATTTTCAGTGTTAGTTGATTATTTAGATGTTGTCATGGAAGCCTCCGTCCTCTTCATATTTATAAGAATACCATTTCAAATATAATTCAATTTAAGATTTCAAGCAATATAATCATCAAATCAAACCTTCATATGATACAGCTAAACAGACCTTTCTCTTCTTTTATTTTTATTTTTTTTCATTTGTTGGGATTTTGATTAGTAAAAGTTTTTTTGTGCATTGTTATTTATAGAGATTTGATTTTTGCCAAAGAGACTCTTCGATTGAATTGACTCTTCCTATTTTTTATGTTAATTAGCATTTGTTGCAGGAAGAAGAAGACTAATCTTTGAGAAGGCTAACCGATTTCTTATTATTATCATGAAATTGCCGATTGAAAATTGAATGCACAATAATGGTGAATTTTTTCATCAAATGTATTTTAATGTTAGTTGAATTAAAAGTGAAAACTGACGGCATCTACAAATTCATTATTAAAATTATGATTAAGTGGAGCCTCTAAATTTGTCAAGAATTGAATGTTTTAGTTTATAATGATAAGGTTAATTTTAATTTTATAGTTAAAAGTTTTAAAAATAATGAATAATTATTTATTATGTTTATAATTCATTCGATATACTTTTATCTTCCTACTCCATAATTTAATGTTTAAACATTATATTATGTTATTTGTTTCAAATTTATTATACTTCAATATTGATTTGTATAGATTTTTTATTCTTATATAACTGAAATTGTTACTTATATTGTTCATTATTAATATCGATTCTAATTTTGTTTAATTAATTTAAAATTAAAAATTAATATTTTAAAAATATATAAATATGTGCATAGTGATACTAGTATTACTAATGGAGTACTATTTATTTCTAATTAGATCAGTTAATGCATATTACGGAGTAATATTTTTTCTTCCGTGTTTAATTCGAGAGCTATCTTAATCGAAATGGATGGGATATTTAGAAAATGTTTATCAACCAGTGAAATTCAAATTTAATTTATTAAAAATGTTCAATTTAATTAGTAACTTATAAATAGAGGGGCATTATGCATATTAATATTTATTTATTACGTGTTTAATTTGAGAGCAATCGAATGGAGCATTTACAAAATGTATATATTTCACTTATCTATCAACCAATCAAATTCAAACTTAATCTATTAAATATGTTCAATTTAATTAGTGGTGAATCTAGAACTCATAAGCCATAAATAGAGGGACGAAATTTTAAGATCGGAGAATGTTTTTTCTTCATATACGTATATTCAACATATTGCCAAATTATAAAATTTAGTCAATTGACTCAAATCAGATTGTTTGGTTAAGAATTGAAAACGTGGCATGAAATTTGAAAATAACTCTGAATGTTACACTATGATGTAACTCTGCTGCATAACTAACTAGTACTAACTAGTATCTTAAAATCTAAGTACTGAAATGTTTATCACCTTTAAAAAAATTGATCTTCGTGGTCCAAAAGTAGGTTAAACATTTTTAATAGTGGTATTGGGCTATATTTGTGTAATTGGCTAGTTGCAGAGGCTACAAATGCAACACGTATATATGCCCTCGACAACCTTTGCGTCTAAACTTTAGGACAAGTCTAATGTAGAGAAACCCCCTACTTAATTTTTGGAATTGAAGATTTTGCATAATGTGAAAGATGTCGTCTTTCTCGTAAATAGAAAACCAAACAAAGTAGTAGAAATAAGCACCAAAAAGTTATAAAGAAAAAGAAGATCAAATTGGATGTGTGTTAGTTGGGATTGGATCCCTGCTGTGGGGCAATCCACAGCACCCTATGCGGTGCATGAAACCGCACACAATTACTCATTAAACGATAGCCAATCTGTTGGCAAAACTGCTTTTATTTCATTTACTGCACTTTTAATTATTACTAGTCTTAACCCACGTCGATGCGACTAGAATATTTTTTTGTCATACAATTTTAAATTGTTAATCGATTAATTAAAATAGGAAACAATATAATTATATACGATTTAAAATAGAAAAATATACTACTATGTAATAAAAATTCAATAAATATATACTCCTCAATTCATTTTACACCTAAAGACATTAACTTAAACATATTTAAAATTGAATTGAGACAAACACAATTATTTGGACAATGATAAAGAGACTACATTAAGTGTTGACATTTTTGAAAAATATGTTTAAAACAATCTTTCATATTTCTCTACTAAAAATAATAAAGCGTGTAAAGATGAAGATAAATACTATGTATGTTTGAGTTAAGGATGCTACAATTCTTCTCTCTAAGAACGGTAAAAAATATTGGGGTAAAATTGAAACCATATACACGCGGTACTCTAACTTTTGTAATCAAAGGAAAAAAACAACAATAAATGAAATGGAAATTACAATGAAAATTAGTCAAGAAAAACCATCTTTCCGCAAGACAAATTACATCAAGGTTAGTGCTCTCGATTGACATATTTTCCCGAAATGAAAACGACTTCCTCCTAACGTATATAACATCTCAAACCGCTAGGCACTATAAACTTGATGGGGCTCCAAAATCAAGCAAAACAATGTTCCTAAAATGTGCATAAAATGTTGAGAGTCGAGAGAATGAAGAATGTTTTGTTAGTGTGTATAGTGTAATTCATCCACAATTCTATGCCTTTTATAGGTACAAAATTAGTACATGAGAGATCATGGAATTAAAACATCATAAATTTTAAAATCAAGACAATATAGGTTACAAAATTTGTTAAATGCTCATTATTCTATTTAAATATTTGTAACCACCAATGAGTCATTGTAGTGATTTAAGAATTAGTCAAATGCTCATTAAAATATCTAAATAAATATTCATGAGTTACTTAAAATATTCAAATTGGTCCATAACTTATAAATATTTCGAATAAGGACAAAACATATAAATATTTCAAGAAAGACTAAAACTCGCTTTTATATATGTATAGATATTAATAACAAGTATATGTTCAATTTTTAAATGACTTCAAAGTAAGATGATACTAAAAATTAAATACGATTACTTAATACTACTAATCATTAAAAAATAAGCCTACAGAAATGTTAATTAACAAACTAAAATCAAATAGTTTGAAATATAACTAAAATAATGATAAAAAAGCATATACTTAACATTGATTTCTTTATATACCGGTATCTATTTTATCAATCATATCTACAGAAATGTGAGTAGTACTATTATTAATACTATAATAATTAAAAGTGTAGTAAATGAATTAAAAGCAATTTTGCCAACAAATTGGCTGTCGTTTAACGAGTAATTGTGTGTGTTTCATGCACGGCATGGGATGCTGTGGATTGTCCCACTCCAGGATCCAATCCCGTGTTAATTAGCATGGTGATATAATGATAATATATGAGACTAAAGATCTGGGGTTCAAATTCACGAGTGATCAATCGTAACTAAATCATTTAATTCTACCTACACTAATTTGAGACCATAGGATTTTAGAAAAATTATGGTCTACAATTTGTACACGTGTAATTTTTGTTTTTAATAATTAAATCGAAAAAGAAAAAAAAACTACAAAATTAGGGTTTTTGGATGGAAATGTCAATATAATGTTTCAAAAATATCAACACAATGCTTTGAGAATGTCAACATAATGCTTTGAGAATGTTAACACGTTGCTTATATTGACATTCTACATGTATTATATTGACATATTTTATATACTATGTTCACAATTGTGACATACGAAAAATTTAAATTTTTTTATTTTTTTCAAATTTTGGACGTGAACATATGCAAGTGAAATCTCATTATAATCTTATGAAACTATCTTTAATTTGATATATGTTGTGCGGAAAAATAATTTAAATCGAAAAAGTTATATGCTTAAAGTTATGGGATATTTTTCAAAAGTTTGTTACACGATTTTCGTAAATTGACCTTAAGAGCATCCGTGTGGTCCTCTGTCCGTCCTGCAGCGGCCGGGACACCGCTCGTCGCCGATGCATGACGTCGTTCGTGCGCGGCACGCAGCTGCTTCTTAAATAAGAGACCTCCGTGCCGAGCGAGCCTATATGTAAGCTCTCGATTGCAACTAGCTATCGTTGGCAAATTTGATTTTTATTTTTTTTAAAAAATTTGAAATTAATTTAAAAAATGTTTTTAAATAAAAAAAAATATTTTCCACTTTCCAATAAATTATAACCGTTTTATACACATTTTTTATTTTTTTCAATTTTTTTTTTTCAAAATTCACATTTTCATCTATAAATACCCCCACTTTAAAACAAAAAATTCTCATAACACTACACAATTCTCATCTTCTATCATCTAAATTCTCTAATCTATTTTCTCATCAATTCTCATCTATTATCTCATCTTTTTTCTCATATTCTCTCATCTAAATTCGCACCACACTATACAATGTCAGTGTAATACCCCACCGATCAGCCTTCGACAGGTAGGCGATGTCACAATTCGGTACCATAAAAGTATTGGCAATTTAAAATTTTCATTTTCTAAACCATTCAAAACCAAATATTTAAATTATTATCTAATATTTACAATTGCAGTGGAAATAACTTGCATAAACTTTAGTGCTAACATGCCACAACTAACAATTCGAAAGATCTATCTCTAATAGAGCTCGATGACCCACCAAAGATCAGGTGATCAGACAAACATGAATAAATATCGTGATACTCTCCAATGCCAACTAACCGTAGCACTCATAGACAACTCGTTTTAATCATATGCATTTTCATGTCATCATTCATAATAAATATTCACTATCTATCATTTTCATGTTCTTAAACTTTTAAAAAATTAAATCATCAATTTTCTGTTACTAATCACATGCTAATATTCATGAGTTATTTCATAAATTCCTTAACAATTTTCATAATTATCCATACTTATCCCAGATCATATTTTCATGATTACGCCTTAAGGAAAATTAATTTATTAACCACATTTGATTATATTCTCCCTCAAGATAAAATTTTCATTATGAACATATATATAATTTTTTTCTACAGTTGTTTTACCCATCTAAACATGTTTAGCTATTCTTACTCACCCTAGTTGTAGTTATATACAAAATGTGGTGAGCTTTGACTTAGGCATTTATAGAAAATTTTACTAAAAAAATATGAAAACCAACTAAACAATGTCTAAAAATTCCAATAAACTCATTCCACACGTTATCGACGGTCCAGAACCCAAATCCAATATCTGAATTATCAAAATAGAATAACTATTCATTGAAACATACTGATCAGTTCGACCCCCTTTATCCTAATTTCCACCTAAACTTCTTTTAGCTTTGATTTCGATTCCTAACCACATTTCTATGCATTATATAACGTATATCTCTATCCAATATAATCTAGTTAAAACCCTACCAAAATCAACATTAAAACAGCCCCCACATTCGGTCATTTCAAGATAATCAAGCCAAGGTTTCTAAACTTCTAAACATAACAATCAAAACATGTTTACCGATGTCTAAACGTAACTTATCCGACAAATTATCAAGCACAAATTCACATGCTAAATCCATCCCATGTTTAGTTAACGATTTCAAATTTTATAACTTCATAAATACTAAACTTCAACATGTAAAATAGTATAGATAGATAGAGCTTACTCAATTTATTAGGTTTTACGCGATCAGATTGACATTTCAACAGAGAAATTGAAGAAACTATAGTTTGGAGACTCATCAATGGCTACGGCCGCCCCTTCTTCTCCAAAAAGCAAAGCTCTCCCCTACTATATTTCTTTTCCTTATATATATATAAACTAGCTTCCAAAAGATATTTTAATTTGTGGTACTTAATTAAACACTTGGCAAATTTTTTATTAATACAATTCATGAGCTAGTTCTTCTAGAATTTCTTTAGTTTTCTAGACTAAAATATTGCAGCCAATACATATGCCTAATTGATAGAAGGTTACGGTACTTTTAGCTTAGGTAACTAGGATTCGTTTAATTTAAATTAATTACTAGCTTAATTTTTATATTTAATTCTCTAATTAAATATCATTTCAATTCTAATTTCTCATCATTCAATACACACCCCAACTTAAATTCCTCATACATATTATATTTTAGATTTGCAGAAATTATTTCAAATATATTTTTCAACTATTATTATTTTTAATATCGATTTTATTCCCCAAAAGCCCTGTTCAGTCAATTCTTACCTAAAACAGTTGAATTCCGTCTAGGGTCATTTTGGGATGTTACGATCCGCTCCGCGATCACCCCTCCGGCTCCCGCAGTTGGAACCACGAATGGTTCGGCTCAAGCCATTTCTCTAGTCCGGAAATGCAATTTTCGCCCCTCCTCAAACCCAAGGTTCTCAAGTTCCGGGTGGCTACCGGCCTTACCCGGTGGACGACCAAGATGCCCCGGCTCGGGTGGGCACCGAACCCGGATCGGGAGGAAGCGCCTCCGCTCGTACTCCTACTTCTACTCCTACTCTACTCCTTCTACTCGTGGTACCCGCACCCGTACACCCGGATGAGATGATGCGGATGTTCAAAGCCTACTGGCGTCTCCGAAGACCCGGATGTTGGCACGAACCAAATCGGAAAAACGTATTGGTGGCGCATCACTTGTCTTTACAATGAAACCAGTGTGGGGGAACCATCTATCGAAATGATAGTATGGTGCGTGTCACGATCGCACTTTCTAAGGATAGAAAGCCGGTTGATCGCGACTAGGGATGATGGAAACGGGGAAGAAAGGGGAAAATGTTATACAACTGAACTTGAACTGAAATAACTTGGAATATATAAAAATCGAGCGCATGGTACAAGAGAATGAAATCTCGACTTTTACATTGCAATGGAGTCAAGAGTGATGACATCGTGCATGGAGACACGACGCATCCAAGTACTATTCTATCGAAGGATCTTCATCGTCTATGCTCAACACCGCCGCCGTCATCACCGCTTCAACCCGCACATTTTTAAAACATATCGAGTCGAGTACTTGGTGTATCCAAGTGGACACGTGCCAAAATATATTTTACTAAAAACTCGGTTTTGTCAAGCCACTCTTGAGTGAACTCGGGTTTTAGAAATATTCCGAGAGCACTAAAACATTTGCCCTTTTCCTTTTTCAAAAGCAACGCCAATCTATTTTCCTAGAACTTTTGCCATATCCGAACTAACTCCCGGTGAAACGAAGTCACAACTCCTCGGTGAAATAAATTCACAAACTCCGGTGAAACCAATTCACAACTCCTGGTGAAACTAATTCACAAACTCCTGGACTAATTCACAACTCCGGTGAAATGAATTCACAAACTCCTCGGTGAAACAAATTCACAACTCCTGGTAAAACTAATTCACAAACTTCGGTCTAGTAGGTGACATCGCCCTTGCTAGTCAATCGATAGGCAAAGTTCAAAACAAAACATGGCTTGACATAACTTTCAAAACTTCCTTTCCTCATAAACATCTTTGACAAAAACTCATTTCTATCGGTCAAAGCCGAACAAAATATCAATCAGGCACAATTCACAAGCACCCGTAAAGCAACACATAATGTCACATAACTAAATAACATCACTTTCACTTGATGTAAATAGCACTCATCATAAAATATTGTTCATGAAACCGTAAACGTAAACTGTTTCTTTTCATATCACCTTGGCACTCTTCATAGAAACCATACTTTAAACATAAAGGCAACAATCGTATCTTAAATAGAAAGCCCACGTAAAATACTTCTCGTAAAACCGTAACTTTACAAAGCCCACCTCGTTCGCTTAAAACTCCTTAAATTGATTTTTCCTCACTCCGCCTTTACTCACGAGATAGCCTTTGAAAGCAAACAACGTATAATAAGACTCAAGAAGTTCTCATACTTATAGGAATGCAGCACTTTATTAATTCTCTTATCCTTCGTTCACTTCTAGGAAATTTTTAGAAACTCACATATTAATTAAATCGGGAAATTTAATTAAAGCACTTCTTTATTAAACTTAATTATTTTCGTGGCTCGAGAACGCGTCTCTTTTCCTCCTATTTCCTTAGCGGCCGTCCGAGGCGTCCAAGTTACCGCGGCCGTCTTCGATCTCGCAGTTAAATATCTTTCATCTTCGGAAACTTAGTAAATTATTCGAAATTAATTAATTGAGCTCCAACTCAAGTCCTTAAATAATTAAAATTTCTCATAATTAAATTTTGGCCAACAATAATAATAAGCTCCACTTATTTCTCTCATTCATAAAAAAATTGGCCCACCTTCTATTTTATTAAGTCAACTCCAAAGAGCCCACTTAGCCAATTAAATGGCCCATACTAAAATAAAAAGGAGGCGCCCAAATTTTTATCCTTCACCTCAATCCATCGGACTTCTCACTCCTAATTCACTTTCATTCTCACAAATTCCCAATTAACCGAATAGCAATTTTTTAAAAAATCGGACCGGCCGGCGAACCGACATCGTTTGGTTCATGGTTCAACCAGTTCGGTCGAACCTTTGGGTTGAACGAATATATAATAAACACATATATTATATATTATTAAGAAAGTTAATATTTTTATGTATTAAAATAGATGATGTTTATTAATTTAAGAAAATTTGAATTAGGTATTAAGTTTAGATAAAAATATTCATTGATGTCAATAGCTAGGGTATATAAATTAAGTATGTAATATAAAAAATTTATTTATAGTAAATAATGAATCTTATATGGTACTAATAATAATATAGACGGTAAGTAGAAGATCATTAAAATATAGAGGATGATAATTATTTATATTATAATTAACAATTATATTAAAGAATATAAAATTAAAATGAATTATTAGTTTTTGTAGATAAAAATTTAATGGTTAGTGTATAAAATATTTGATGTTCAAATTGTTCAATGAGCTCGTGGTGGAGTGGTAGAGGTCTTTTTAGTAGAAAGAGAGGTCATGAGTTTAACTCCCACCAACAACAAATTTTAAAATTTTTAAACAAAACAATATTAAACCGGTTTGGTCACGGTTCCTAACCGGTCCGCGGCTTGGTCTCCTGGGTTCACGATTTAATGCATTGGTGGTTTAAAGGAAACCGAACCGGACTACTACCGGTTCGCGGTCCGATGTCGAACCGGCCGGTCGCCCGGTTTTTTAAAAAATTGCGAATAGTAAAGCGGGCGCTTACACCCTTCTTCTCGCCACCTCTCCGTGATCCCACTCCGGCGTCCGGAAACTTCTCTTCCTTCCCCCAAAACCTTTTTCTTTTTTATCTCTTAGTTCCAAAACAAATCCCTAAATCAATTTCAAAATCCCTAAATCAAATTCGGGCGGCGCCTTTCCCCTCCCGGCGAACCGCGCCCCCCCTCACGGAATTCCAGGGTTTCCCTCGGCCGTACTCCTTCCTCCATCGGTTCTCCTCTTGCTGCCCTTTCGCCCAGCCCTCCTCGGCCCCCTCTTCGCGCCGGTGGAGCGGCCGCCGCCCAGCATGTGTCGGGAGCCCTTGGCTGCCGCGTACTCTCCGGCTCGCATGTGGAGCTCCGAGGTCCCGTCTCTCTTGATCTTTCCCCGCGGCGCCGGGTGCCGTCCGACACCAGCCCCCACCTTGTTCGTACTCCGGACGCCTGCTTAGCGGGGCTTCCCGAGCTCCGTGCTACCCGTTGTCGCCGGGCGCTCCGCCGAATACTCCTCACTCCAAAGCTAAGTCTCCTTCCCTTCCCCCGACTAAATTTTTTTGAGCTATGGGGATAATTATGTTGAGGATTTCCTTGTTGTTATTTAGTGGAGTAAAGTTATGATCTTGGGGAAAGGGGTGTTAGCTTACTATATATCGAGATTACTTGCCTGGTGTATTATGGTGTTGCTCCCAGTATGGTTCATACTCTACTATGGTGATTCCGTTACTAATATTGTTATGGTTCTATCGGTTTCGAGCATCTACGTTCTAAGTTTTCGTTCCGGCCATCTATTTTTCTAACGTGATGGGGAGAGAGTGCTATGAAATACCTCTCCTC
This sequence comes from Salvia hispanica, assembly GCF_023119035.1. Lineage (NCBI taxonomy): Eukaryota > Viridiplantae > Streptophyta > Magnoliopsida > Lamiales > Lamiaceae > Salvia > Salvia hispanica. The sequence goes on along the minus strand of NW_025952627.1, from coordinate 32,174 downwards.
GCGATTCTCGTTACTGATGTCTCTCCGTTGTGCCGCCTCTCTCGCTCTCCTCTCTACTCCTCACCGAAATTCTAACTTTGTGAAATTTGGGGTGTCAAAGTGGTGGAGGAAAAGGAGGTAGGGAGAAGTTTATATAGGCCTCTTGTGTTGGAAACTGGGGAAAAGCCTCTATTTTGGCTGCCGCTCCATCTCTTTCTGCATCTTGTTTCTTTACTTAATTGAGTAAGTTTTGGGGCAAGGCTCCTATTTTGGGGCTGCCAATCTACCTCTTTGAGCTTGATGTTCATGTTATTCTTACTATTTTGGTGTATGTGTGGCTGTCCCCTCTTGGTCAAGTTTCCTAACGATGGAGAGAAGAGGATTTGACTCATGTCTATATTGGCTTGTGTAGAGGCTCATTCTACCATGCTCATTTGTCTTGATTCCTCATTGATGCTAGTTGAGAATGTGCCAAAAAGGGGTTGATCTCAAGCTATACTATTTCCTTTCTTAAATGAGCTTGTGCCTCCCTTCCTTTTATTTGTGAGTCATCTTCTAACTCCTATTCTTGTGTTAATTGCAGGTACATGGCTAGAGCTTGGAGTCTTGTGGCGCTTTTCGGAAAGAGAGTGAGGGAAAAGAAAGAAGATGCTCTAGAGATCTTTGGCTCCATCACCAAAATAGCTAGCTTCCAAACTTGTTGACTAGTGTAGAGGATAATGGTGTAGAATAGATGTGTGGTTGTCACTCTCACATATGTAAACATGTGCTAGATGTATCTCCAACATTCTTGTATATCTTATTCCTCAAATATTTATCTAGTAAAAGCTTAGCCTTTACTTTTATCCTTGAAATATAAATTTCCTTTCACTTTATTTCCAATTGTCTCTTTGTCCATTTTTTTTTATACTCCAAAACTAGTGCAAGAAAACTCGGGTTGTTACAAGGCGCAATTGCATCTACAGAGCCAACGAGACAATTGGTAAGTTTCGTGGGTATTACCAATAGGAAGAGCGGGCGGCGGATCGAGAAGCGAGCTTGACATCATCAATGCCGCCTTGGCGACCTACCAAAGCTTGGAGTTGAAACCGTCAAGTACCTCGCTTGTTGGCGGAGGGGCGCCAACATCCGATGTATAGGGTGGCGTAGTAGCACGCAAACGGCTGAGGTCGGAGCCCTATCCGGCGGCGCTCCGATGATGTGGCTACCCAGCTTGCCGAACTAACTTGTACCGACGCTGGCCCAAGCAGTTCCCGCCGGCCGCAAGGAAGGAAGAAGCGACGGCCAACCGTGGTCGCGCCCGACTCCATCCGCCCCCGCTCCTTTGTGCCACCTCAACCACCGACCAACTCGCTTAGGCCTTTGGGTCAACTCAATACGACCGATACGTCTAACATGACTCCGAGCAACTTGCAACACATGTGGGAATGATACTGGTCTCAAGAAAACATTGGGATAGAGGACTAGTCTTACACGAGGGTATTTTTTAGTCTTTAATTATGTAATTTTTAATTTGTAGGATTTTAATTATGTATTTTTTTAATTTGTAGGATTTTAATTATGTAATTTTTATTTTTTAGGATTTTAATTATGTAATTTTTATTTTTTAATGTATTTTTATAATGTAGAAATGTCTATAGTAATTAAGTATTTAAATGAATAATAGAATGATGGGACCTTGAGCTTGTTTTGCGAAGAGAACGGATGTGAGGTTGTGCTCTTGCCTAAGGACAAGGAATAAAAATGGGTCCGGGCCCACTTCCGTCTCTTAGTTAAGAGCACGGATGGAGATGCTCTAATACCCTTATTGACGCTTTTTGTTGATCGTATGACATTTCGGAGTTGATAATTTAGGCCATTAATTTGAATATCTAATGTCTATTATTTAGTTGTAGTTAGCAATTAAGATTGAGTTAGCAATATAACACTCCCATGTACACTATAACATAATCGTTATTTTTTGTCTATAAAAAATTAAGTTGACTATTGAATATATTAATAAATAGTACTTTGTTACCAAATAGGAGTCTTTTCATTTTAATTTGTCCATCCGCAAATAGAAGTTCCGATTTATTTTTACTATAAAAGATAATAAGGTTTCATATTCTACTAACACATTTCACTTAAAACTAATATATATAAATGAGACACATATTCTACTAATTTTTTCTCACCCACTTTCTTAACATTTCTTAAAACTTGTGTCAAGCTAAGAAATGAGACTCCTATTAGTGGATGAACGAGTAGTAAGAGTGACCACATTAGTCATGAGTCGACAGGCGTATTGCAAGCGACGATGAGCGCGGTCAAAAATGTTTTTTTTTAAAAAAATTCCTTAATTTATTTTGTGATAACTAGCGATAAGTTTTTTGTGGTCGTATTAATTAGGTAAACAAGTTTGTGTGGTTGTGGCTGTGGTGTGGACATTCTAAGAAAGTGGATATCATAAACTAATAAAAAGAATATGCCTAGAAGAGACTTTAATGGTGCGCCATGTGTTAGTATAGAATGCAAATTGCAAAATAAACCATGAAATTGGTCAAATTCTAGTATATTTTGCAACTATCAAAATTAATTCAAAAATCATAAAGTTTAACTATATATTTTTATGACAAACTAAAATTCAATAAATCTTCGTAACTTTTTCATCAATTTGCCCAATAAAGTCATTATGGTTGGAACGAAAATGAATTGTCAAACCTAACACAATCGGAATCCCGATTCAATTCCACTCATTAGCTTTTTCGGTTCTGATTCAGCTAATATATGTGAAATTCACCAAATAAATTTCTACTAGTATTTGATTTCCAATGAAAATAAGGAGTACTATTTTTATTTGAAGCCCAAGCAACCAATATTTTTACACGTAAATTTTATTTTTTTTTGGTGCCAAAAATTAAACACGATCATTTTGAGTCCCTTAACAACTTATCATCAAACATCAACAAAAAGTTGTCTTCGCCATTTTTTAATATCATTTGTTTTAAAGCCATATTTACATAATTTAGAAAGAAAGTTGTTTTTAGTTTTGAGCCGTAGAAATTAAAACTCGGCTTTGCTCAAAGCCCTAATCCTTTGTGCGATGTCTTGAAATTAACATGATATATATTACAGTTATTGATTTACTTGGTGATTAAAGTGATTCACAGTTATTGATTTACTTGGTGATTAAAGTGATTCAAACCCCTGACTCATTGAGCTATGCAATCAAATTATTTCTTTCATTTTACTTTACCTAGTCGAAATTGAATATATTCGGTGTATTCAAATTATAGTAATATAAGTTTCTCAAATTACTTGAGAGCCCTTATTAATAATCACATTTTATATTACTGTCATATTAATATTGACAGATTGACAAGAACATAGAACAAGAAATGGGGCAGGGTCAAGTTGATCAAGAATAGCCTTTGGGATCAAGATATGTGTATGAGACGATATCGATCTTGCCCATGATTCCATGATCTCTTGCGTTTCTTTCCCCACCATTTCTTTGGATGACCATCAGCCTCACCATGCCCCATTGAGTGTATCTTTGTTTTTGAATCTCTCATCGACACAACCTTCTTCCCCTTCACCCATGCCTTGATCACGCGTTTCAACTTTTGCAGTTTCCCAACAGGAGTCCCAACGGTAGCATGGTTTCCATCCTCAAAACTTACCTTCGTTTTCACCAGCTCATTGATGCCATGTTTTAAACATTCACTAGTCTCTCTGTAAGGACAAGGTGGCTGGCCTCCATCTCGTTGGCCTTCTGAACGACACTCTTTTCTGCTGTGGCCAAATCCATCTGCACAAGGGTTTTTATGTAATGGCCAGAAAGTTTCTATTATTTCAAAATTAATGGAGCAAACAAACTTACTTGCTGCCACATCATGGATTTCATCTTTGCCAAACGCGCCGTACTGTTGCAATTGCTCTCTAAAGGTTGCATTTTCTTTTTCTTTCTGTTCAAGAGTTTCTTCTGCCATTAGTACCTCTTTTGGAGTTCTCCAACAATCAGTGGCAACATCTTCGGAGACAGTTTCTGAACAACCAACAATAAGTTCCTTCTTAACTCATTACTAAAATGCAACAATAAGTTTCTGAACAACCAACAATAAGTTCCTTCTTAACTCTAAACCCTAAATCATGGCTTTTCCAACACATTACCTCCACTTCAGAAATGCTCAGGTCTGATTCTACTTTGCCACGAGTTTTCTCTATCCATTCTGGAGACGACAAAAATGCCTTCTTGCCAACCATCCCCGAATTACTGCACAACCAAATTTGTTGGATTGGGATAACTGCTCATGATTTATCAGCTACACCTCAAGAAGAAGTTTTCTAGTATTTTTTTAGCTTTACCTGACTGTAATTGCACAATCACCATCTCATCTAGCTTCACCTGATTTTTCATCGCGAGTAAGGCACTATACTCCTTTCTTGCAATTTCACCACGAACATCTGTTGATAGACAGTAAATTACTAGCAGAAACAGTATATTTTGTCTTTTACATTACTATTATTTTGATGGAACTGCAAGGGCCTTACATGATTGCAATGTGACTGCTATTTCATTGAGTTCGTGGAGGTGTTGATGAGTATCCAAATACTTCTGCACCTCAGGAGTAAGGATTTGTTGTCTAAAACCTTTTAAGAAACCAACCTGTTCAACCACATACCAAAACAGTTATCAATTACCAAAAGAAATGTACACAAATTTCTATCGCTTTTTGGAAGTCAAATACATAGATACAACGCACATTTGTGTATTTTTTTATGGGTAAATGTATTTAAATTTAAAGGCCACACTATGGAGGACTCATCATCTCTACCGCTTGGCTAACTCAGACACACACAATCGTATTTTATGTCTATGGAAAACACCGGATTGCAAATAAAAATTGACAGAGCAACATTTTATGCATACAATGCTCCTTATTCTAAACTGGATTTGACATATGACCTTGGCAACCAAACACAATAAGAAAGCGATGAGAGAAAACAGGAATTGACATCACCAACAACAAATGAAAACCTAACCTTATGAGGAGCAGACTTGTCAATCCTCTTATCATCTGCATAACACCATCTGCGTAATTCCACTTTTGCATCACGAAATCCAATTCCTCTCATCTTCCCATTCTTCACACAAAATCCCGATCTCACCCCGGCTGTATCGCTCATGGACACAGATAGCCGCCTCTTAGCGGACGGGGTGCGAGAGGGAGGGATGGCGCGTCGCGGCAGCGCAGGAGGGACATCCGGCGTGCCGCTCTCGTTCTTCGCTGGAGAGCCTCCAGCATTTTCTCCAACGAGCTACGCGTAATACAATTTGGCGCTACAGCCAACATATTTTTGAATTATTGAGCTCTTATCCACGAAATTCTAGCAATTCAGATACAACGAAGACACATACGCCACCAAATTCGGCAGAATTCAAGCGAGATTTGGAGATTTTTGATAGAAATAGAAATTGGCTGATAGATTTGGGCAGAATTTTAGAAGAGATTTTGAAGGATTGTGAGAGCAACTGGTGGTAGAAGGCAGCGCTGGAATTGGGGAAAATTATGTGGACCTTCCTCGCGATGGAGCAAAGGCCACCGGAAAAGGGCGGCGGCACCGCCGGACTCCAATTTTCTCCAAAACCACAGAAAAGGATGATTGATGGTGGCGGAGGAGTCTGGTTTGGAAGAACAATTCGAAACGGTGAAAAACGTAAGTTGCATGTATAAAAAGGATAACTTGCAGTGTAGTCCTCCAAACTTTGAAGAATTTCGGATTAGACCCCAATCTTCTAGATATTTACGATCTGGTGCAGCTACTATAAAAAATTTGAGTTTGGTACCTCAACCATTGAAAAATTCCATTCAGCCCCTTCAGGTTCTTAATAAATTCAATTATCGCTTCCACATTTCGAAAAAGTTTGATTCTGGCCCTATATTATGTAAGAATTGTTTCGAAGTCCTTGATAAAATGTTTACCGCATGCAATGCACGGCGGAACTAGCGTAGGGACAAGCCCCGCGGCACCGAACCCCGACCCCGCCTTATTCCTCCATTCTTCGACGATCTCCGCCCATTAAGCCCTACACTCCAACCGTCCAGATCCACGAATCCACGGAATCCGCGCCGCCAGCCGATTCTGGTAATTGACAAAATTGTTGGAGAAGATAGACTTGGGCTTATAAGTTTTGAGCCATTTATATAATTGTTGGGCTGCTTTTAATTTTTGGATAAAATAAACTAATGATATTGCTCTTGACATAATTAGCCGATTCGATAAAAATTTGATGGGTATGTAAATGATTATAATTTTATCAAATAAAATAATCTTAAGTGCAAGTGTGCAATACTTCTCATGTTTTTTTATAAATTTTGTTTGCCCCTGCACCTCCTAATTTACTTGGTACTTGGATTCAGATCACTTGGTGGTTTGGTATAATTAGAATTAGTGGTATAAAATTAATTGCAAGTGTTATGCAAGTAGTAGTAATAAATTTATTAGTATGTGACTTGTTTAAGATATATTTATAAAATAGATCACTTGGTGGTTTGGTAGAATTAGAATTAGTAGTATAAAATTATTTGCAAGTGTTATGCAAATAGTTGTTTATAAATTTATTAGTATGTGAAACTTATTTAAGATATATTTCTAAAATAGAATGGGAGATGAATGAACTAATAATATATTAGTTGTATACAATGAGAAATAATTTTTCAAAAAATCGGGATGTGACTATTCTTAGGCGATTTCAGGACATAGCGATTTGTCGAAAAAGATCTCCTCCGCAAATAGGGAGTCTCGCTTTTTCCATTTTGATTCGTCCTGCGAATAGGACTCGTTCATAATTACTATAAATGAAAAAGAGGCATACATTCTACTAACTCAATCCACTCACATTTCATTTAAAACTACTAATATATATAAGTAGGACCCATATTCCACTCATGTTAAGTTAAAGATTTTAATATATTATTATTTCAAAAATTTCAGCCCGCTTATTTAATTTCGGTTCCGCCACTTAATGCCCATCTAGACTTTTGAATGTAATGCAATACGATGACATTTAATGCCTTGGATATTCTTGAATCTCATGCTCCTTGTAAAACTCATGTTCTAACTAGTGGAGAATTTATCTTCGTGAGTCACATAATGATACGACCATGAAAGTCGTAGCAAAGTTTACAATAGCATCGGTTTCAATCGGTTCGCCTATCGAGATGATAACCAAACGCTTTGGGAAGGCCACCAATGTCTTTGTCTTCAAGAGAGCTTCACGTGAGTATCTTAGACGCCTCGCGGTTTGGTTTCGGTTCAACAATTTTCAAAACCGGAAACCGGCGGTTCCGAACCGCAACCGCCGTTTCTAAACCCCGAGCACCTCTAAAAGGAACTGAACCGTACTATTCTAATGTATCCTTATTATTTTTCTATTACATGATATCTATTCATGAGAGATTATTGGGCATAACAACGAGAAACATGGATTTTACTACGATGAGATTTCTCAACAAGGATCAGACTCAACAAGGATCAGTGAAGCTAACTCATGGAACTACTAATCGGAGTCATCGGACTACTTGGCTATGACATCGATGTCTAGGGCATCCTTCTTCAAGTTATTTGAGACTTATTTTTCCTCATTTAGTTAAATCCTCAAGTTTGCATTGTGAGTATTACATTTTAGCTAACAATTATAGAGAGTCTTCCAAACCAAATAACAATTAAAATAGATTTATTTTTTCTTAGTATACTCCGATGTGTGGAGTTTATCACCGCTTTAGGGGACAGATTTCGGTATTTTTTTCTTTTTGTGAATGATTGTATACATATGACATGACTGTATTTTTGAAAAACAAAATGATGTATTTGATAAGTTTGCTATGTTTTACAACATGGTCCAAAAGTCTCGAAACCAAAATAAAAACCCTTAGATATTACTCCATAATAGAAAACCTTCTAATTAGATATGTCACCAAATTAATCGTTCTCTCTATGTTCCTTTTCGATTCCGAGGATGAGCCGGTTGATCTTGAATTGCGATTGGGCCTCCCGGGACCGGAGATAGAAAGGGACGACGACGACTGAGTGCGTTTCAGGTTGGTTTGAGGACCGTTGGTGATATGAATCCGGGAAGCGCCAAACCAAGAGATGGAGAAGTGAAGACATACCATGAGCCAAATCGAGTTGTGGTCTGTTTCAAACATCAATATGCCTATCAATTTGAAGTCCAAACGATCTTCTAAGACCACCATTGTCTTTATCGTCAAAAGAGCTTCGCGATGAGTACCTTACGCTCAATCGAAACCCGATGAGGAAGTTATGGCTCGTTTTAGAAAGTCACGCAGTCATAACGAAGACTCCAAAAAGTTTGCACGGGTGGGCGTTTTGATGCGTGAAAAAGCCCAACTGGGGCATTTTTGTTCGAGAAGACTTCAAAAGGAGGGTTTTGAATATTTTGATATTCCAACCGTAGGTTTTAGTGCCTTTTCATATTCCAACCCTAGTTTGAGTGACCTTTCATCTCCGATTCCTCTACATCTATAAATAGGGTCTTTTGTACCATTTGTTAGATAGAATTGGGTTAAAAAATTTTCTTCGCATTGAGAGAGTCCATCCCCATGTTCGCTTAGATGAATGTTTGGCAAAATCCATGGCGGGGCTATGGTTCTTGGCTGTTAGCCCGGGGTTAGCCATTGGTAAATTCACAACTAGCACCATGTAACTAGTGGCGAGCTTGAGTGAGAGTATACCCTAAGGCGGAGCTCGAAAGAGTATACTTCTAGTGGCGAAGCGAAAGTATACTCTAGTGTCGTGTAGCTAGCGAAAGAGTCGATATAAATGTTTGCTTGGGTGAAAGTTGCCAGGGTTGACATCATCTTTTTGGTGGAGGTTCTAATTAGGTCTCCAAAAGGTCATTTGTCCACTCCTCAATTTCTTCCATTTCGATTCCCATCAATTCTATTTTGCTCTATCTTTTGGTAAAATGGAACACAAATCCTTTTAGTGCAATGTTTATTAAGTTTTATATTATTGTTGTAACGTTTTAATCTTTAACTTTAAGGGCGTGTTTGAATAGTATTTTATAGTATTTCATTTAGATATGAACACATCCCTTATGTAGCAATGCTTTTTTTGGTTTTCCATTTCTATTTGTGGTGTTTGAATTGATGCTATGTTATCTATACTCTTTAATACTACATGTTTGGTTTACTATTTAAAGTCATACTACTATAGTAGGAAATTCTAAAATTATCCTCTGATTTTTTCTATATTTTCAAGATTGAAGGCTATATTAATAAATTCCAGATAATCTAAGATTGAAATAGTGCCGTCGTGGCGGAACTAGAAATTTAAAGAATAGGCTGTAAATTTAAAGATAAGACAACGCGACATTGACACTCTTATTATCTTCGAGCGGATAGTCAATTCTAGCAGTATTAGTTGTCCCCGTAACGTATAATAATTATCAATTTATGGGTGTCAACTAATACTGCTAATAAATACGAAACGTTTGGTTTGACACGGAATTTTATGCGGTGAGTTAATGAAGAGAGAGTAAAGTAAGAGAAATAAAAAATTAGTATACGTTATTTTTTTTTTTAGAAAATATTTTATTTTTAATGTGACAATAAAAAAAACATGAGATTATTACTTCTTATATACAAAGAGATTGATATTGTGAAAGTATTGCAAAATAGGCTAAAATATATAGGGGGAATGATCAATTGCTAACTCATCATTTAATTGCTAACTACAACTAATTTTGAGGCCACATGATTTTAAAAAACGTGTGGCCCACATGCCACGTGTAATTTTTTTTATTAATTAAATCGAAAAAGATAAAAAAACGCTAAATTAGAGTTTTGGATGAAAATGTCAATATAGTGTTTTGAAAATATCACACAACGCCGAGAATGTCAACATAAATTTAGGATTGACATTGTATATCTTTATATTGACATATTATCTTACTTTCATGACATTAACCGGTATGCAAAAAAACGAAAATTCTAGATTTTTTTCAAATTTTGACGTTGGAACATATGCATGCGTATATTGTTGAATCCTTATAAAATTATCTTTAATTTGATATATGTTATATGAATTTAAAGTTTTGAGATTTCTTTTAAAAAGTTAGTTATAACTAACTTACATTAATAATATTGATTTTTATTGGAATTAATCATATAGCCTTATTGCGTTTTTTTATCGTATTGGCGTTTTGTGGTTGATGATTTAGCCTTTAATTTGAATATCTAATGGTTATTATTGAATTGTAGTTAACAATTAAGCATTGAGTTAACAATATAACTACTCCCAAATATATAGCGTATAAAGTATAAAATAAGATATAATGAATCAAAATAAGATAATACTGTTACAACAAATTTTCAAATGGTAGCTGAGAAAATTGTAAATACGGAAACTCTATTTAAAGAATTTTTTTTTAATAAAAGTATCCCAATAATTATATCCCTTGTCTAAATTTTATAAATAAAAATATATGACACTAATACCAACAAAATTAATAAAAAATAATGAAAAGCCTGTAACTAGGTGGGATTTCACCCTCCCTTTCTCTCTATCACCGCCCTTTCTATCCGAAGATTAAAAATGGCGGACACTGGTTTTACTCTGTATAAATAGGCGGACAGCTTTGTGTTTCGCCGGTGAGTGCCGTACACGTTAGGAAGAAGCCGTATGACGCAAGAGATGAGCGGTCCACGGAGCTTGCTCTATGACCTAGATCCCGCGCATTTTGATGAAAATGTGATTATTCAATAGCCACGTCAACGCTTTCGGATTGTTGCGTCATAAATTAACCAAACCCGCTTTATAGTCGTGTGTTAGCTACCAAATAAATATCCAACGAGAAATCAACCCATTACGTTCTCTCTCTCTCTTAATTAGACACGACTGCAAATGAAGTTGGGTTTACTAAGCAGCTGCGGCATCAACTGCAGCTCCTCTTGCTTCATACCAGTTTCCAGTTTCGATCGTCTACCCACCAATTATGGTTGATTTCATCTCCACCGCCCTTTATTTTCCTGCCAACACTCAATTCTTAACATTTCTATTTTTTCTATAGATAAGCAGCAGTCCTTAAACCTGAAGCGTCACCATGATAATGCCCAAATTGTTAGTACCACTAGCATTTCATTGCCCAAGACTACCGCTATTGATCTCACTACTGCCTTCATAAGTACATTTTCAGGTATTGTATGTTTTATCTAATTTGATTTTTTTTCCCTTTTTTTCATTGATCTGCTGTTATGTTTGTAATTGCTGCTGCTTTGGTTGTGTATTATGATGTTTAACTCGTTTTAGTTTGTAATTTTCAGCTGCGGCTTTCCTTGCGACGCCATTAGCAAATGCTGGAACTTTAGAAACTATTGCGGTTAGAACTCACTTATCTCCTCATCAGGATTGTATTACCGTTTTTTACTATTTGCTCAATGTTGTGTACCTATTTTATCCCTCTTGATTCTGTTGTGATTCTCTTCATGTACATATGAAGTACACTTTTAGGAGGAAGAAATACTTCTCATGCTTGTCCTATTGTTGGTTTTGAGTTGTTATGTTCTCTCTTACATATGAATCATCAAGTGATTTCTCATTCATATGTGGAATTTTATGGAATCATTACAAGATATTCTTGTTTTCAAAATTGGGTGTCTTTGTGTGTGATGAGCTGCTATAGAGGATGGCGTGTTCCGTTTATTTATTTCCTAATGGATTTTCTTTTTCCATTTCCCTTCTCTTCTCTCTTTTATCTGCTGACATGCCCTATTATCATTACATCTTCACTTTTGGATTATTGTAATAGCTTCTATGCAATGATGTATGTCTACAGTCTACCTCCTAAATATTACTTGATACACTTTGAATTTAATTGCTAATGCATGTTATGTTACCTATTGTTTTCAGGAAATACCTGCTTCCTTATATACTCTTGCTGATGGGACCTCCGGGATTGGCTTTCTGGCCTCCTATTTTCAGCTGGTCAAGATGCTAATGCAGCAGTGCAGGACCAGTTGGCATCCTTCAGTTTACTAGGTTTGTCTCCTCTCGAGTGTATTCTTCTTTGAGATATGTTTCTTGTAACTCTTTCATGAATAATATAATGTCTAGTCTCACATATATGTTTCTGCAGTTTGGCAGTCATTTTTGGTGCTGGACTTGTAACTAGTCTTTCTCCATGCACACTGAGTGTTGCCCCTTACCCTTGGTTATATAGGTGAGAAACTGCTCAGATGTTCATATATTGGAAAGATAGCCTTCTTTGTGTCTAAATTTTTCATTTGGTTGGTTTGTTATAGGGGCATTTGGATCTGGAAAGAGTAAAGCAGAGGTAAAAGATTTATTGAGCATATACAGGCACAAATTTTCCCTTTTTTTTCCTTTCTTTCTGGAAATTTCTCATTAGTGTTTGTTTATACTACTATTTGCTTAGACCTTGGGACAATCATCAAAATATTGGTTTTAAACAATTGGCCAAAAATATGTCCAGGACAGTGTGTGGCTACTGTTACAGTAGCAGTGCCAAACTTGTTCATATTCTTCAATTTTATGTTGCACAGGTTATTGGGAATTCTCCCCATTTGCCATGGGATTGGCAACAACATTACCCTACTGGGTGTAGCAGCCTCATTTGCAGGAAAGGCCTATGGACAAATTGGGCAGGGTCTGCCTGTGGCTGCTTCTTCTTTGGCTATCATCATGGGTTTAAATCTCTTGGAGGTGCTTCTTTTTTTCAATCTTCTGTTGTTTGTTACCTTTTATATAGCGGTCAATTTACCAACAAATTTGAGATTTTACTTAATCTTAGAGTGTGCAGACTTACATGCAGATTCTGATGCTCTAAAGATATCCGTGACCATAAAAAAATATAGGTAGACATGAAATCACCTGCACAATTAGATGCTGATAGACACTAGTGGGGGTTAGAGAGGGCGCGGGGGTTTGGGGGGGGGGGGACCCCAATGGTTATTAGGCTGCTACAGAAGTTGGCTTTTTGTTAATTTCATTTCCTTTTCTGATCTCATCCTTTTTCTCTTGATGTTATTTGCTTCAGTTGAGTTGAGTTGCTTTAGGGCCAGGGATTATTGTCTAACATTGTACAACACCAGAACTATTTAGTAGTTAATATCTTTGTCATTCTCACTTAAGGTGAGTTATATTTTAGATTTTAACTGACCAAACACCCCGATAGCTGAATATACCTTAAAGTCTTCAACTGAATATCTGTGGTTCATAGTAATGTTTTTAATGGTTTACAGTTTCTTGGACTAACTCTGAAACTATCATATACTCAGCGTGATGATAACCCCACCTACTGACTGGGTGTCAGCAGTGCTTACTTTGAGTTCTAGCCTACTATTTCTTGTACATATCATGTTAATAGTTGGTGGGTGGTGCAGATATTTGAGTTACAGCTTCCTTCCTTTTTCAACAACTTCGATCCTCGTGCAGCTGCTGCTGGTTTTCCTTCAAGTTTAAACTCTATTCCTATAACCAATTTATTCACAAGATATGTAATTGGCTGGCTGGCCCATTTATGCACCCCAAGCCTAAAACTAAAAGCATTAAACAGTTGTGTATATACTAATAGGTGTCCAGGCGTACTTGGCTGGACTTACATTTCATTAGCTGCATCACCCTGCAGTACTCCAGTGCTTGCTACGCTGCTTGGGTATGTCGCCTCGACCAGGAGTTTCTTATCTCCTCTCTTACAGTCAATAGTTGTTCTTTTTAAATTGTTTTGCTTGCTAAGCCTACTGTCTTCCATGTGTGGATGGTGATATCAATCAAGGGATGGATGAAATGAATGGGGGAAATTGATGGCAAGATTTTCGGCTATATATTATTCTTTCCTTCTTTCTTGTAGTTAAATATAGTAAGCAGGATTTGGAGTTATTTGAATAAATAAGAATTGATGCGACTCAATTTGGATTAAAATCGGGAAAGAAAAAACCGTCTTGGGTGGAGGAGGGCTACGGTTTACACCGCCAAACAAGTTGATCACTGGATATATTCTTCAAAACTAAAACACAAAATGGAGTAGGCAATTAGCTCAACGGTACTCCAAAACAATCCCATTTTATGTTTTTGAGCAAAATATACCTATCTTTTGGTTTTTCTAAAACAAACCCAAGTCACTTTTTCAAATTTTGTGAATAAAAAAGGTGGTGTATAGAAAATATTCTTTTAAGTTTTGAGTTTAGTGTAAATGGTTGGAGTAAAATCACTATTTGATGTGACATTTACACTAAAATAGGTTTGAGAGTCTAAATGGTTGAGATCGTCTTAGCCTCAAATGGATTTGCAAATTAATAATGAAGAAAATGATCAAGATCATTTTGAATTGCAGGATCCAGTGGTTGGAGGTAGTCTACTACTGACATACACAACTGGCTATGTTGTCCTCTTCTTCTTGCTGCTTCTTTTGCTGGAGTATTGCAGGTACTGATTTGGATTCTGGCCTCACTAATTCTCTGGTGCTTACAGTATCTAAAATCACCACAGGTGCCTTTTTTGGGATCACGACTGCTTTTCCTTGTGATAAAAATATTTTGTATTAGCAATTTTCCCCCGAAAAAGGTGTAACAGAATGAGAAATGTCCACAATATGCAGTTGCTAGTGTTTGGTCCTCTAAATAGTCTCGTACTGTAACTATTTACGTTGTCAGCCAATGCTAATTCATGTCTACCTGCAGAGCCTGCTTTCATTCCGCAAGTTCTCAGCATGGATCAATCCTATGGGTATTATTATATTACAGCTGAAAAGGAACTCTTAACTGCCCTTGGCTGTTAATTTTTCCTGTTCTAATATGGGAATTAAATATGTTCCAGTGGTGCCCTCCTCCTCGGTGGCGGGTTGTACACACTGTTAGATAGGCTTTCCGGTTACAATGGTGATGTGAGTGTCTGTGTCAAACAAACAATAAGCAGAAGCCAGAAAATCATTCTGGATTCACCTGCTCTTATCCAGCATTGGTGGTTCGTTGTACTAAATGAAGCATCTCGGTTTTCTTGGACTTGGAGGCCGTATGCGGTGAGCTGGTAAACCCCCCTAGTTGTGAATGTACAAAAGTGCGATAATTATATGGAACTAAGAATGGTAGGTACATACTGGAAAGCTGGGGCCATTTTATGTCTGGTAAGAAACGTGAAAATATCCAAAAAATAGTGTATTTTGATGGTTAAATTGTGTTAATCTTCTCTTATTCGAGATTTCCAATGCGTTTACATTGCTGAATCTCAAAATTCGCTTTATAAAATAGCAAAGGATTTAGTGCTTATGCTCGTTTGGTGTTAATAGCAGTTTATGACCTCAAATTTTTGTGGGTCAATTTTAATGGGTCATGATTAATTGCTAATTAATTAATCCCAAATCTTTCGATCAGAAAATTGTGTTAAAATAATGTCAAATGGGTTATATTTTAAATTTAAATACTCTCCATGTCCTAAATAGGGTTTATTTCTTCCCCCACGGTTTAAGTATTTAAAAAAGGGTGAAGAAAGTAATAATATGAGTCTCACTTGTATATATTAGTTTAAATGATTTGTGAGTGAAATGGGAAACCTTTTTTACCATTTATAAATAATTAGAATCCCGACTCCCATTCGCACGAACTAAAATAGAAAAGACCTCCTATTTGCAAAAAGGGAGTAATTAATAAATAAACTTAAAAGGCAATTTTTATATATGGTAGTTAAAGCTAATTACTTTCTTTTTCTTCTAAATCATTTTAAATATTTTTAAATTTATGTAATTTTCTTGATTCAAATTATTTTTCACAAAAAATATATCAAATTAAAGGCAATTTTATAAGAGGATTTAACGAAATTTAATCGCATATGTTCGACGACGTTCGGGGATGAACTTTGATAATTTTTTATTTGCTTTTAGGATATGTTGATAAGCGATTTTTATTAATAAATGCATCAAAAAAATTTCAATATAATGCATGTGATCCTGGACTAGTTATGCGAGCATAATAGAAAGTATTTGTAAAATTCAGGGATATTCAAACTATAAATGAAAGTTTAAACTGTAATTTAAATTGCACTACCTTTGTGCTAAATAAAGATTCATGCACTTTTGATGGTAGAGGGAGTGTGATGATGAGTAGACAGTAAGGGAAAAAAGGAAAGATTGTGGTGGGATAGTGTCCAGAAATGGAATATGAATGTTTAATTGTGCATACCAAAAAATATTGGAGGGTGTATATACTAGAGTTTGAGATCATAAAGTACTATCAAATCCTTTATGAGGCATTTGGTATGATAAAGTATGATTGAGTTATTTGATTATTCAGATTTGTATCTATCATATATGTCTGTCTTTTTTGTGATGTATTATAGACTGATGAAACATGACGAAAATACAAAAAAAAGGAAAAAGGTTTCTATTTGTCATGCAAGAATACGAATTATATATTCGAAATTTTGCATTCAAGGTAACTTGAACATCCTACCAACTATTTGTTAACTATAAGAGAAAACAAGGTTCATAGTTCTTTACACCAAAAAACCCATATAATCTCAGATAAATCAGAGGAGTCATCCCATCTATGGCAAAAGCATATAAAGAACAACGTAGAATGCACCTTCAAGCTCAAGTCGTTCCCCTACAATAGTTTACAACCCCCAAATACAGGAGAAAAGAAAAAAACTCAAATAGCTAAAATTTTTTTGAATTACTTGTGTAGTTTTGGTATGGAAGGCCCAAAAAACCCGTCATGTTCAATTTTTTGTGAAAAACCCCTTGCGTCAAAGGGGAAAAAAATCGATTTTTCCTGATTGTGAAGAACTGAAGAAAGTGAGGTAATTTTTTGGGCAAAACGGGCATACTGCCATTATAGATATATTTTTTCCCCATTGCATATGAGCTGCAACACAAGAATGGAGTTAATGGATGATTAATTGCCATTTTAATAGAACACTAAAAACAGCCATAAATACAAAAGTAACATGTTTCTATTTCCATGGCACAGAAGGAACATGTGTTGAAACAAAATAGAGAAGAAATTTCATGTCTCTAGAACAATAAAATTTGCATTTGGTCTGCCAAATGATGTGTATAAATGTCTGACTTATCATTTATACTTTAATTTTCAACTTAGAGAATTTATTAAGCTAATCAATTTCCCTCCATCCCAAGATATTAGACCCACTTCTTTTGGGCACGGAATTTAGAAGGTGTTGTTTAGTGGTGAAATGGATTTGGAGAAAAAAAATTTTTACCATAAATAAAAATGGCTCAAATATGTTAAAACCCCCCAAAAATGGATAGAGTTAATATTTTGGGACGGGGGGGAGTACATCATTGCAGACAACGGAATTTTTTTTATATCCAAATGGTATATATTATAGTTTCATTATATCTCCCCCATAGAGTAAGAGAACAGTGGATCTTTTTGGGAAAACACATTGCATATGGCTATATCATTCTCCAATAGTGACAAAATTACACAAAAAACCCTGAAAACAAATTAAAGCACTAGAACTCCTTTGCTTTCTTCCCCAAAACACACTTATTTAGAAAGTATAAGATAATAGTTGAATTTCATCAAAAGAAGTAAAATTAATCGTACTAGTCATCTTAATATACGTAGAATACATGAAGATACATATTCCCCAAAATGGATCTTCCAGCATAATTAAGTACCCCCCTATCCCACCCAAGATGAACATTGCTTTGTGGTAAAAGATTCTAAGAGTTATTGGGTTTTTAAGTTTAATTGAGAGAGAAATTTTGGGGTTAATATTGAAGGAGAGAGAAAAAAGATAATATTTTTTGGGGGGAAAAAAGAGGTGTATTAATTGAAAAAAAACTTTCCAAAAAAGAAAAGTGTCGGGGCAGACTAAAAAAAAAAACGTGTCATCTTAGCGGAACAAGGGGTAGTAAGTTAACTCATCCAAACCAAGTTCCCCCAAAAATAAGTCGACTGAATATTTCAAGAAGTTTAGCATACCTAGACGTTGGGAGAGGAAAAAAAATTTTCCCAAATTTGGGTTTGGGGGGTATGTTTCCCATCTGTCATAAGAACATAAAAATAAGAATGTAGGTAAACCATACACCCATGTATACAGCTTACAAAGATACATCACCACAAATCACTTATTTTCTACCTGCATATACTTCACTACTTCAGCTTTCTGAGCTTCTGTCATAATCATTCCAGGGAACTGGTAACCAACATTTGGCCAACTTTGGTTGGGCAAATTGGTGCTATTAAGCCCTATTTCCTTGTTGTTAGAAGCTTTTGGCATTGCCCCAGAAGCATTAGATGCAGCAGCAATTAACAGCGACTGTTGTTGAGCTAGCATAGCAAGTTGTTGTTGGTGAGCAGTGAATGGAGAAACAATATTGGTCTGCAACATGACAAACCAAAAAGGTCATATAATGGACAACAATAATAGCAATATGAAAGTCTAGTTGTCTCTTAGATCCTCATAAAATTCTAGTAATTCTTATATTTTTGAATCTGGTATGAAATTATTTTATTTATTTCCTATTTTTGGGAGTGTGACTGGAAGAAGGGGGAGAGTTATATACATCTCAAGAGTCAGGAACAAGACATACCTTCTCAAAAAGAGACATAATATCATGTTTAACAGTTTTTTGGGAATTCACTGGCGTTGAACTAGGTGCAATTGATGGTGAATCCTTGAAAAGGTCTTCCATTTTAGAAGCCGCCTGTGATTTGCTTTCATCAAGTTTTGCTGGAATGGTCTTTTCTGTTGAAGATGACACATCAGCAGCTGCAGTTCCAAAGAAAACATGAACATCCACAAAATTGCAAAATCCAAAGATACTATATATTTCTTCAAGGTTTGAAGCCACCCCTCCCCCTCTAACCCACAAAAGATAGGAAAGAAGCAAAACATATCTGTAATCCAACAGCAAAACATGCAAGATAGTTGACATACATTGAAATCCTGCCCACATATCATCATCCCCTGAAGCTCCAGTAGTATTTTCACCAGAACCATCCATAGAAAGCATGTCGAAAAGATCAGTTGCATAATCAATTTTGGGAGAAGAGATCTTCTCTTCTACCAGCTTTGATGGTTCAGCAGGTGGAGCCGTCTCTACTTTCTGAACCACTTGCACGGTAACTGTAGCTGGAACTGGAGCTACCTATTGTCAGAAAGGCAAATAAGGACCCTTATCATGATATCATACATATTAAAGGGTGTAAATAAAAGATACTCCCTCCGCCCGCGAATAGGAGTCCCATTTTTCCATTTTAGTTCGTCCGCAAATAGGAGTCCCGGTTCACTTTTACCATAAATGGTAATAGGGTCCCACTAACTCATTCCACTCACATTTCATTTAAAACTAATATATACAAGTGGGACCCTATTCCACTAACTTTTTCCCACACACTTTTCTTAACATTTTAAACCCGGCCGCCAAGAAATGGGACTCCTAATGGCAGACGGAGAAGTATACTTTATGCACAAGCACAAAAAAAAATATTAACGGAGTAAAATAAAACAAATGTATGCCAGAAGACATACTTGTTCTGCAGCTTTAGGAGGCACAGGCACACTCATTCTGACAGCAGGAATGCTTTGTCTTGTACTAGGTGCTGGAACATTCTTCCTCTCAGAAGAGTTGCCAGTACTGCTGAAATGTCCGTGCCCACTTCTATCACTAGGTCGTTGCCTCTGGACAGAAACTATTTCTTCAGTTCTCCTAGGAGGTGACTTCAGATTCCCATCCTTTGATACCCATCTCTTATCTTCATACCTTAATAGATTATAACAGAAAATACATGATCAGCTTTTGGTACCCGCCTGGCATATGTAATGCATGTGCATAATGAAAGTTCTTCAGAATAAGAAGCCCATACTTTGCACGAATGAAATTCTCAATCCCAACTCTATCATAATTCGGAGGAAGCTCTGCTTCCCAGTAGCTGTTTGCCTTTTCATTTCCCATAGCTACATTCACGATGGAAGAATAATTTTAAACATTACTTCCAGAATTAAAAAAAATCACCAAAGAGGTACATGCATCGAATTCTTACAGTGAATAAATGCAACCTGTTCAGGAAGCCATGTGTCAAGTGTAGCAGATCTCACCTACAAATTGAAGAAAAAGATCCAAAAACATCAACCAGAAAAGTCAGGACTGCTAGGTAACCAAAACCTAGAAAATTTTGCTGTGTAGAAACATGCATGTAAAGGGCTAATCATTAATGCAACTGTAAGGAAAACACTAATTTAAATTAATGAGCCTGCAAAATATAATAAAATGATTTCAAAATTCAAGGAAATAAAAACAAAGAATAAAAGTCCACATTATCATATAGTATATGAAACAATTAACATGTCTTCTAACTACAAAATACAAGTCTAGAGCAATAAGTCGGTCTTTGCCAACAGAAAATATTTAAAAATCCCAAATCCTTGCATATTCCACAATTGCATAATGCAGTAATTGTTTTCTATTCAGCCTTTAATTCCATTCTTGGGTATGTGCAAATTTATCAGTCCACAGACCACTAGAACTACGACAATGCATATGATCTTCTTTCTATGCACAAAAACCTCTGGTGTTTAACAATACATAAAAATAAGAGAACCACTTACTTGCTTTTGCAATCAGCGCATTCCCTATTTTCGGGTAACTTAAGAAGTCCTTCCAAAATCTGACAGAACAGAGATAATTGATGTCAACCCACAGGAGAATCATAGGAAATAACTTTCAGAAACAATAGAATCTGCAACCAAATTGACTTAAAACCATTACAAATTGATCAAATATTGTTCGCTCAAAACTAAAATAATATAGATTACGTAACTAGTTATCAAGCAATGAATCGCATGATTCAGGTAAACAAGGCAGAAGACAAGCACAATCTTAGTCATCAGCAACCAGCCTCAAGCGCATACGTCGCAAGCTAAAACAATCCAAATACACATAAAAGCTAGATCAAGATGAAAAGAAATGCATCTCTAAACTAACATCTACAAAAATAAACCGAATCAAACACAAAACAGTATTTAATCGGGTAAATACATCTGAAACAAAATAACTAACGACAGCTCCTTAGCAACGCGTATATATAATCAATCATAGCGTAAAAACGCCGATTCAATCACCTAAAAACGCTAAATTGCAAATAACAGTAGGACAAATCCAGATTAGCAGAAATTTAAGATCAAAACGAAAACAGGAAACATTAAAATATAAAATCGAGAAACAAAATCGGACCTTCCGATGCTTGGCGTTAAGCTCCTTGGATACGCCGGCCTTCTCATTCATGGTGAAAATTGTCAATCCGCGCAGAGGAGAAGGAGAAGAAGGGCGGAGAGGCTAAAAGTGAAGGGCGGCGATGCGTTTCCTCTCCCTCTTCGACCGTCGGATTAGATGAGCGGAATATTGAATTATTGAATGAGAACCAATCGGAGAAAATTGGCACCGGCGTTAGGTGCGTTCGTTTCTCAATTTATTTATTTTCATTTTCTTTTTGTGTGTAAATCTTTTATGAATGTAACGCGTCCCGGTAATGAAAGGTCCAACTAATCCCCTTCCATCATTTGCTAATTGCATTCATTTTTACTACGAAACATACCTGTTTAACTAGGTTTGATTCACTTTTACATATCTGTTTAACTATGTTTGATTCACTTTTAATTATCAGATAAGTTACTCCTTATGTCTCTACGAATATACACTTTAAATTTAAATTTGATTTGAATTTTAATTAAAAATTAGTAAAGTAACAAATAAGCAAAGAGAAAAAAAAGTAAATAAAAGATCTGTTAGTAGAGAATGAGTTCGGCTTCATAAAGAGAAAAAAGTTTTAAAAGCATATTCTTATTGACGGGAGTAGTTTTCAAACCTCCAAAATTACGTTTTTCAGTTGAAGAACATTTACAACATGAGGCCACTCCCAAGCTAGGACTCTCGTCGAGTCATCATCCTCCTCCATTTCTATTCCAGATTATAACTCATATCCGTATACCCTCTCCCATCATCATTATAGGTCATCATCCCCTCCATCTTCCATACTCCCAAGCTAGGACTCACATATCCGCAAAAAAACAAGCCAAGTGCGTGACTAAAAAACAAGAACTCATGATAAAAAACAAGCCATATTCAAATAAATTTTACTATGCCATCCTTGTGTTTTAG
The DNA here is from genome assembly GCF_023119035.1 of Salvia hispanica. NCBI lineage: Eukaryota > Viridiplantae > Streptophyta > Magnoliopsida > Lamiales > Lamiaceae > Salvia > Salvia hispanica. The sequence goes on along the minus strand of NW_025952627.1, from coordinate 10,048 downwards.
GACACGTAGTAGATCATCCCTGACCTCTCCACGTGTAGATAAGTACCACCCAGTGCATGAGGAAACTCCAAAAAGGTTCTTCTTTAAATCCCAAAATGTCAAGTTCTTTGAGCCCAAATAAATCGGTTCTCCGTGAGTGAAAGTTGAAAGTTGGAGGTTCATCTTCATACGCTATATGGATATACAGAAAACATTCTCGAGCATTCTAAACTTCTCCAACATATGCTTCAACTGGAAGAACCAGACGTTTGTAGGCTCATTGCATGTGACATCTAGGGTGCGTATGCCTAGATCCTGTCTCGAAGTGATCAAAGTATGATATGTGGGTTGATAGACAGTTAAAGTGACGAATATTCGGAATATCAAACTTCGCCTCAATGACCCTCGATAAGGCTAATTTCATGCATTGGTTATAGGGATAAATTTGGTGATTTTTCGGGTCTAACAAAGTTTTATAAGCCAGTGTGGTAGAGAAATCGCCGACCGGAAGAAGACAAAGATAGCTTGGAAGAAGAAGTTGGCGAAGAGTGAGCGGAAGAATGAGGAGTTATTAGACGAGGAGCATCGATTGAAGGGCAAAATGGGAATCACAGAAGCTAGAAGCTCGTCCACTATAAATAAGAGCGACGATCAACATGAAGATATCTCTCTTTTCATTTCGGCTCTTAGCTTAGTTTTTCCACTTTTCTCTACACACACTTAAGGGAATCATTCTGGGGAGTGCACTTTCGGATCTAGTTGTGGTGTAACATCGCTCTACGGAGGCGAAGATACAATCCTTATCGCTTTGCTTTACATTCCGTATTTCCGAGTTTTTTGTTCAAGCTCGTTATGCTTTGTTATTACTTCGCTGACACTTCGCATTTTGTTGGATATTTCTATTTTGGTTTTGGTTATGATATTGTCCTTTTATTTGTTTGCTTTGGTGAATATTGTTGGTTGATTTGAGTTTGGAGTTTGAATTGCTTGGAGATTGTGTTGATCGGTTGAATCTAGTTGAATCTGTGAAGATCGGAGATGGAAATGGTGTTTTATTGTTGTGGATGGCTTGGATCCGGAGTGGATGAAGCATTTGACATATAGATCTGTTGTGTTTGCATGGTTATGATGTTTTGAATTCTATTTACTTGCCTTGTCTAGTAGTCATGGATGTGTGTTAGTTTTAGTCGTTCTTGGTGTCCATCGGTTTAATTTAGTCACTCGTTTCGATCTTTTGCTTTTTTTTTCATCGGTTGTTTCGTGATAAAAATTAGAGAAGATGATGTCGTTGTTAGTTAGTCCTAGGTTAGTTAATTTGCAGTTTTTTCGATACTATGCCGTTTTGGGAAATGGTCCCCACGTTTCGCTTTTCATCATCTAGGCTAGCTCGGAAGTCGTTTACCTAGTCAAGTAGTCTTTTCAATTACTTTTAGTCATTATGCATGTCCTGCTAGATCTAGTTGTTAGAGTAGAATATTTCATTTACCCAGTCTAGGAATTAAAGCTCGGCCCCAAAATATGCGTGGCGACCTAAAAATAGCTTCCGGGTCTTTGAACATGTTTTCTTACACATTTGTATCTGTGGATTCGATCCTGCTTCCCTGTACTAATCTTTTTAGCTATAGCGGGTTGAGGGTTTGAAGGGCGAATGAAGTGATTGTGTGCCCAACGACAGTTACCCAGATTCTACGATTTCCCTAGACCCGGTGTCTAGTGGATTCTCTCTGGATAGAAGTTTTTAGCCCAAATAAATCGGTTTGTCTTGAGAGTGAAAGTTGAAAGGGCGGTTCATCTTCATACGCTATATGGATATGCGGGGAAAACATTCACGGCGCTCTAAACTTCTTCAACATATGCTTATGGAAGAACAGGCGTTTGTAGGCTCATTGCATGTGACATCTAGGGTGCAGTCCCACCTTGCTACCGATCCTGTCTCGAAGTGATCAAAGTGTGTTATGTGGGTTGATAGACGGTTAAATTGAAGATATTTGGAACATCAAACTTCATCTCGAACATCATACGGGGTGTAGAGTTACGATTCCATTGAACTGCTCTTGGTATTTAGACCACTCCAATCAATTGTCGTTAATGTCATATACCTCGAGCACCTTCAACCTAGGAAATGCTGGCCATACTACGTTCCTAACCATATTGTCCCCAGGGTCTACTCCTATCAGCTCTAAGGATTGCACGTTTATTGTCCCAGGTCTACCCCATTCACTTGCACTTGGCTTAATTTTTCTTTGTAAATCTTTTATGACTTGTAATGATTAAATAGGGTATGGAAGATCTAACTAATCCCTTCTATCATTTTCTAATTGAATTCATTTTTACTACGAATCCATCAATCAACATATCTTACTTTATTTTTATTAGGTTTGATTCACTTTTAATTATCCGATAAATTCATAATGTTATTTGCATTGACTCTAAAGAATATGCACTTTGAATTTGACATTACTTTTAATGCAAAATTAATAAAGTAATTGTAATATCCCAAAAATGACCCTAGACGAAAAATGTTTTTCTAATAATAATATTAAAAACAATTACTACCACTATGTACTAAATGAGGTTGAGAATGTGTTGCTACATGGGGAATAATATAGATATTAATGTGACATGTTTATTTATTTTTAATAGAAGTACTTAAATATTTGTTTCTCATTTTGATAGTGGGCGCGAGATATAAATAAAACTGGAGAAGTAATTTTCAATGCTTTGTCTATGTAGAATAATCTAGAGAATGGTTAAATAAATGTACTAAACTAGATAATGACATTTGTCCACTCTTACCTTGAAAGGAGTTCATATAGGTAAAGAATAAAAAGATGTTGCTAAAGAATTCTAGAAATAAATTTAGCAAAATAAAGATCCTTCTATTTCCTCATTTTGGAGGACTCTTGGTTCTTCTTTCTCCCAAGATAAGAACATTTTTCAAATAATTTGTAGGCCATGTTTTCAAAGAGAATTAAATACAAGATCATGTCTTTGGGAGTAAAGATAAGTAGGGGTGTTACAAGTTTGGTATCGAGCTAAAGGTATAAGCGGTTCGAGGGAAGAACAAAGTCGTAGTTATGCACACGAACTCGTCTAATCTTGTGAAATAAGGTAAAAATCTTCTTCTCTAATTAGTACGAGTATTATTTATGTCTTCTAAGCGTATAGTAATTGTTAAATATATAGGAGTTTCAACTTGGATTGAGAGCGGGTCAAAGGTCGAAACTTTTCGTTTTCTTGATTCTTAATGGGTCGTCTTTTTTTTTTTAATTTGATGTGGGAGAAATAAAAAATATATATGAGGCTGGAAAAACTTTGGCAAATGGTTGAATGAGTTTCTCTTTTAGAAGCATGATGATTTTATGTTTTTTTAATCGATTGATGGAATTATGTTTGTATTAGAAGATTAATCATGAATTAAGGAAGAAATCACATCTTGAGAAGAAAGCGTTGAGTTGAACGAAAGCCTAAAGTTTAGAATGTAAGATTTTACTTCGTATACTTGTTTATGATTTGAAATTTTGAGTAATGGTGGAGAATGAGTTGGAAATTAAATTTGTAGGTTGAGTTAAAGAATATTTCTTGACAAAAGAATCAATATGGGATAAGATCATAAGAATGATGTAGAATATAATATAGTAATCACACTCTTTAACATTATACAGAAATGATAGAAAACTTGGTCATTTATTTTGATGAAAATTTTGATCACATTGATGAATCTAAGGCAGAATATAATTTTGTTAGAACTGATTATAAATTGATCAACCTCGCAACCGAGTTAGAATACATGTTTTGCTGATAATTGAAGTTATGATAAATAGAAGGAGAACTATGGATTATACAAATATGGAATTTATTTGCATAATTAGTTTAGAATGTGAATCTGGAACCGAATAAATGTTGAGCTTTGTAAAAAGTGATTTTTTATATAGTGGAGACAAAAGGGTTTTCAAAGTACGAGACATATCTTTTTATATGTGACGATATAGTGATTGTGCAGATTCAGTGACTCCATATAAATCAAATTTCGGTAGCATATACTAATCACTTAAAAAACTTGTTCCGTTATCCAAAATAATGTGTGATTTTTATGATGTTATGTTCTCTTATGTGTGATATATTTGATTATGTGTTAAAAATATGCTTAATAAATTATACGCATATGGTATTTTATGATTTGAGTGAAATTAATGGGCGATAATTGCTTGAATTTAATTCTAGTTGACAATAATATGAAAGTGGATATGTTGTGATCTGGAGTAGGACACTCTGCGTTGATATTTAATTTTCTTATTTAAGTTAATTATAATGTTTATATGCTTATTGATGTACTTAGTGCTAATAATATGATTTGGTATGAGCATTATTTGTTAAATATGAAATAGGGTAATCGATATAACTTTCTAAGTTGAAGCACAATTTGTTTTGGTTGATATATGTAAAATAGATTTTGATTTTATATGCAAGACAATTTATGGTTTAAATTGTGGGATCACGGTAAACCAGTAGTATAATCGTATGAATATGATGATTGTGGATAACAAATGAATGTAATCGTTTATGTTTTGTCCCTGTGCTTAGTTGATATATTGGGTATAGTTGTTATATTATATGGTATGATGGAAGGAAATATTATGACTAAAAGGGTGTGAGGGAAAAAATTAAAAACGCTTGTCGCGGGGGAAAAGTGATATTTTTGGGTATGTCGGGAAAAGTGATATGTTATGTATGTGTGATGGGAGGAAATGCTAAATAATAATGATGTGATGGATGAAAATTACAATGTGATACATGGTGTGATGGATGGAAAATCATAACATGGTTGAGAAGTAAAATTTTATGTGATCTATATGGTGTGATGGGATAAAAAAAATTTTGTGATGTACATTGGGTGGAAGGAATGCATTTTATATAGGGTTTAGTAAGGAGAATAATATTTTCTCTTGGGGTCGTCGTTTTGCTCTAGAGCATCGTCAAAATTCTTACGGAGCGTCGTATGATTTCCTCTTCGTAAGGGTGATTTTTGTTCTAGGGCACTTAATCGATTATCTCGGGTGTGGGAAGATTTTTTTTGGGTTTAATAATTTTTTTGATTAAAAGGGGTGGTCGTGGCATCCTCTCGGGTAATACCCATGTATTTGTTGAAATTGCACCTAATAAATATCATGTGGATTGACTACTATGTGTTATGTTGGTAGCAAGATGTGTTTTGGTAGTTGACCATCCCCCTTTTGCAAAACCTAAAATGCGTAAATATTACCTCCCAACGCCCAAAAACCAATCCCCATTATAGGTTTTTGAAGAAAAAAATACTTCTTTAGATTTGCTCAAAAATATACCAAAAAAAACTTTTTATATTTTGAGTTATTGCATTCAAGTCTAAATCAATTCATATTTATCAAAATAGAAGAAGGGAAAGGGAAAAGAAATTAAAATTTGGAAAAATGATAAACTTACAAAAAAAGCCGCGACGGAAGATGATGTGATAATAACCTAATTTAATCTTATTAATATTTGATAGTTAAAATGGGTGACCCATATTTGATTATATTATTCAAATAATTGGAAAAAATTTTTTATTAGGGTTAACAAAAACTTTCCAATATAAAAAACAAAAAAAAGTTACTTTATTCAAATTTATTCAAAAATTTCCGTTACTTTATGCAATCAAATATAACAAAAATAGAAACATTAGTAATTAAAAGGGGGTTAGTTGTAACATTTTTGTTCTGCTCTTCTAAAAGTATTAAATATGTCAACGGGGGGCATCAAAATGTCAACCCATAATATCAACATTATATTGAAGTTCAAAAAATTATTTTTGACATTTTAATGTCATCGTGTTCACATTTTTTAAAAGCATTGATGGTTAACAGTTCAACTTAAGAAAGTTAGCAATTGATCACACCCCTAGTAATTAATATGTGTACATAATATGGAAAGTCTAAAATAGGGAAACATAATTTTATGTGGGAACAATATGTGAAATTCGAACATTGAGTTTTAGTTATTTTATGTGTACGTCGTAGTATGTTTTATGTACTTATGGTATTTTTCTGAATTTTAATTTTGAGTTTTAGTTATTTTATGTGTATATTGTAATATTTTTTTATAGTATTTTTATTGTATTTAAATTTTCTAATTTTCTAATTTATTATTTAATAAATAATAGAATTCATATTTAGTTATATTAATTAATAAAACTTATACTATATCATTTAATTTAATTTAATTTAATTTAAGATATTGACAAAGTGTCATGGGGTTAGTGTGTAATTTAGATAAAATATATAGGTATGATTGAAAAGTATAAAAAGTTAGTGGGTGAAGAATATTCTTTTGGGTTTGAGTTTAGTGTAAATGGTTGGAGCAAAATCAATATTTAGTGTGACATTTATACTAAAATGAGTTTGAGTATAATGTAATGGTTGGAGATTGCCCTTTTATTGTGTAATTTGGTTGATATATAATATGTGTGCACGTGAAATTATGAGATCTAGGTTGAGAAAGATATATGTTACATGAGTTGGTGTGATATTGTATGATTATATGTGCAGGTGAAGGTAATTTGATCCCAGGTTGAAATATTAAATTATGGAATCCTATGTGAAAGGTGAATTGTGTGATTAGTGATTTGACATATATGCTTTTGCAATAGGTACTTTGATTAATAATTCCTATGAGATGATTATTCACCCTATATGGGTTGGTGACATTAATATGGGTTATTCCTATGAGATGATTATTCACCCTATATGGGTTGGTGACATTAATATGGGTTATCGGTAACCCTGTGTGGGTTAGTGGCACCATCGTATGGATTGTTGTTGATGGATATAGTTATTTGTTGAGACCATATATAGAGTTATAATTGTTAAAGGGGATAAAAATTGTTGATTATATTGTGGTTATCGATGTTAAATTTTATGCTAAGTTGTTGATACTAGAAATAACTATTGATGCTACTATAGAATATTTGTCAATATTACTCGAAAATAGTTAATGCTATGTGCAGTGACATAAAATTGAAATATGAGTTTTTAGGATTGTTATGGATCGAATTAAAATATTAAAATTATACTTAGTGATTGACGAATGGTTTTTAACCAATTTAAATATTGATTTTGACATCATATGATTTTGATAATATTGATTTTAATAGCATATGGTTTCGATTGCATGTGAGAATGAATTTTAACTCGTGAAACTTTATGGTATTGAAATTGTGGCATCTCCTATTCTGGGACGATTTAGGGGACATTTGTCAAAATGAAGATACACCACACAAATATATGTGGAATTAATAGAATGTCATATGAAAATAAGATGCCTTTAGGCTAATTGAATCGATAAAATTCGAGGACAAAATTCTCCTAGGGGGGGTTGAATTGTAACATTCCAAAAATGACCCTAGGTGAAAAATGTTTTTCTAATAATAATATTAAAAACAATTACTACCTCTATGCACTAAATGGTAATATAGATATTAATGTGACATGTTTATTTATTTCTATTGGAAGTACTTAAATATTTATTTTTCAATTTTGATAGTGGGCGTGAGATCTAAATAAAACTGGAGAATTGATTTTCAATGCTTTGTCTATGTAGAATAATCAAGAGAATGATTAAATAAATGTACTAAACTAGATAATCACATTTGTCCACTCTTACCTTGAAAGGAATTCATATATGAAAAGAATAAAAAAATGTTGCTAAAGAATTCTAGAAATAAATTTAGCAAAATAAAGAGCCTTCTATTTTCTCATTTTGGGGGACTCTCGGTTCCTCTTTCTCCCAAGATAAGAATATTTTCCAAATAATTTGCAGGCCATGTTTTCAAAGAGAATTAAATATAAGATCATGTCTTTGGAAGTAAAGTTAAGAAGGGGTGTATTACGATAATAGAGAGGTAAAGAAGAAAAGTAAATAAAATCTGTTAGTGGAGAATGAGTTCCGCCTCATAAAGAGAAAATAGTTTCAAAATTAGAAGGTTCATATTCTTGTGGGATGGAATAAGAGCATATTCTTATTGACAGGGAGTGACTCAACTTTATTTTACCCAAATAATACCATGAGTGTACGGGGCTATCGTAGCAAGCGACAAGCAAGAGTATATGTATCCCACAGAGACAATTAAGTGTAAACCTAAGTACCACGAACCAATTTCAACTACTATCAGACGATCGAGAAGTTTGGTTTAAACTAACAACTACTAAAAACATATAAAACAGAGATTAAAATAAAACACTTAAACAAGAGAACAAAGAAACAAGTTGCGAGATAAAGATGAAGAAATATCGATTCAAGGATCCGATGCACAACTCATACCTAACATTGAAATCGATTTACCATTTAAAGTCTCCGAATTGTTGAATCAATCACAAATATAGATTAAACCCCTCTCCGAGGTGAGAAATCGTAGATTAGGTGAAATAATTGAAGCCCCCTTCTAATTCTTAGACCTAACCCCTAATAGTTCGTTTAGATTAAAGATCCCACTAAAAACCTCAACTCTCCCTTTTATTGAATTAAGGTGTGAATAATTCTTCTTTCAAGGTTAAATATTTCATCTCCCATTAGTCTAAAAAACCCCACACTTTGGTGATCAACTTAAAAAGCACAAGAATAATTCAAACAATTGCAAGAGCAAGAAAAAAAACGAAGTCAATTGGTTTAAAAACTATAAATCAATGCATCTTCACCAAGAATTCTACATAAAAGATGTTTAGTACTCATGTTCATGGTAGAAAAAAAAAAAGAAACTAAGCAAAACAATGGAAATCATGACCCGTTGCAATTGGTGGAAGAATTGAAGCTTGAATCTTCAATCTTCTTCCAAGGTTTTTCCCGAGAGAGATGTGTTTTGTCGCTTGTCGGGAATATAGAATTGCCTTTTCTTCCCCACCCCCTCTTAAAAAAGCTTTCGCTTTGAAAACGTCTTGAGGGAGGCCGGGGTTAATCCAAAATTCCCCCGGCCGGGGTGGAATTTTTGGACTCTCGAATCTGCCTAACCCAAAACCCGGTGGGTTAAAGGTAATAATTCCCCCGGCCGGGTAGATTTTCGGACCCCCCGGGTGTTCGATAAGGGCCCTTTTTCTCCGAACTCCGATTGGGGCGTGCGAGACCCCACCAAGTCTTTCGAAGACAAGAGATTGGGGGCATTAGGGGCGTTTGGGATTTAAAATCTCCCGTAAATATTGTCTCAAACCAAGGCTGCTGCACATCCACATATTTTTGCCTTTTTCTAAAATTCTTAACAAAATGGTCAACATACTAACTAATAAAAAGTAGATATAAACCGCCTAATAATAGACAAATATCTCAAATTCATACAAAAAACCCCCTAAAACCATGTAAAAACCCAAGTATGTGGGGAAACTTTTTAAAATTCCAAAATTACGTTTTTTGGTGAATGCATTTACAACATGAGGCCACTCCCAAACTAGGGCTCTCGGGTTATCATCCCCCTCCATTTCTATTCGATCATAACTCATATCCCTTTCGCTCTCTCCCCATCTCATTACCATCTCCTCCTCCTCCCATACTCCCCAAGGGACTTCCCTCTGGGCATATCCTGTAAAAAAAACAAGCCGTATTCAAATAAATTGTACCATGCCATCCTTGTGTGTTGGACACGTAGCGGTCATCCCCAACATCTCCCGTGCAAATTAGGTATCCGTTCACATTAAAACCCAAATAAATGAGGGAAAATCCAAAAAGGTTATTTTTAAATTCCCAAAAAGGAAATTTTTTTTCCCAATAACGTTCTCCCCAAGTGAAAATTTAAAATTTGGGCATCTTATCTATATGGATATGCGGGGAAAAATTCCCGGGGGCTCTAAACTTTCAACATATCTTCAACTGAGAAACCGGGGGTTTGTAGGGTATTGCATGTGACATCTGGGTTTTGCCTTTTTATTTTACTATAAAACCAAGTATCGAGTAGGTATAGAAAAAGGTTAGTACCGGGTATCGAACCGGGGGAAAATGTCACAAAGTGTTTTCTTCTCTTTAAAATCAAATTCTTCGGAGAAACAAGAATTTTTTTTTTTAACTTTTTGAAAAC